>NW_022590649.1:0-11345 GCF_004348235.1 Phoca vitulina | reverse complement strand
AAAAGTTGAAAATAGAGCTACCATACGATCCAGCAATTGCACTACTGGGTATTTACCCCAAAGTTACAAATGTAAGGATCCGAAGGGGTACGTACACCCCAATGTTTATAGCAGCAGTGTCCACAATAGCCAAAGTGTGGAAAGAGCCAAGATGTCCATTGACAGATGAATGGATAAAGAAGAAGTGGTATATATATACAATGGAATATTATGCAGCCATCAAAAGCAATGAGATCTTGCCATTTGCAGCGATGTGCATGGAACTGGAGGGTATTATGCTGAGTGAAATAAGTCAATCAGAGAAAGAGATGTATCATATGACCTCAGTGATATGAGGAATTCTTTTTTTTTTTTTTTTGAAGATTTTTATTTATTTATTTGACAGAGAGAGACACAGCGAGAGAGGGAACACAAGCAGGGGGAGTGGGAGAGGGAGAAGCAGGCTCCCCACGGAGCAGGGATCCCGATGTGGGACTCAATCCCAGGACCCTGGGATCATGACCTGAGCCGAAGGCAGTCGCTTAACCGACTGAGCCACCCAGGTGCCCTGATATGAGGAATTCTTAATCTCAGGGAACAAACTGAGGGTTGCTGGAGTGGGGGGTGGGGTGGGAGGGATGGGGTAACTGGGTGATAGACACTGGGGAGGGTATGTGCTCTGGTAAGCGCTGTGAATTGTGCAAGACTTGAATCTCAGATCTGTACCTCTGAAACAAATAATGTAATATATGTTAAGAAAAAAAAAAAAGAAGATAGCCGGAGGGGAAGAATGAAGGGGGGGAAATCGGAGGGGGAGATGAACCATGAGAGATGATGGACTCTGGAAAACAAACTGAGGGTTCTAGAGGGGAGGGGTTTGGGTGGATGGGTTAGCCTGGTGATGGGTATTAAAGAGGGCACGTTCTGCATGGAGCACTGGGTGTTATGCACAAACAATGAATCATGGAACACTCCATCAAAAACTAATGATGTAATGTATGGTGATTAACATAACAATAAAAAATTAAAAAAAATGGAAAGGGAAAATGAGTTTTATTCCAAGAAAGCAGGTTCTACATAAAGTTCCAGATATCAGAGGTGCAAATTTGAATACATAATTTAGGTAATTCAGTAATTAACAATTGAAGCGATTGGTTCAATATGCATGACAGACCCTTATGAGTTGAAGGTTTCATTACGTTGGATATAAAAATCATCCTTGAAATCAAGTATCTTGAAAAAATTTCTTTTCAAGAACATTTTCATATTTAAATGACAATGGAATAAGATACAGCTGAAAAATTTCACGTAAGCTTTTACACTGGAAAAGAGAATAAGATACTTTGTGCATTTTCGCGGCTTAACATCTTATCATTGTAGATCAAGTGAACCACACCTTTAACTAGATGTACAGCTCAGAATTCTATCGGCTTTCTGCAGCTACAAAGAGCTGCCATACTTTTTTTTATTTCCTATATCACTTTTGTTAACAGGGAGGGCCTTCCTCTTTAATGATAAACACAGGGGTCCGTTAGGTAATACTGGGTGGTGTGCTGGATGGACAGCTTCCATTTGCTTCTCTGGATTGTTTCTTTTCTCCACCCTGCTCTGTGCTCTGGGAATTGATCAGTATGAATTCACCAATGGGCTGCCTTTTCCTCTGCCTTCTGGTTGGGTTTAGCCAATAGAGAGCTGCAGCAGAGATTAGAGGCAGAGAAAAGAGTGAGGTTGGAGAGTTTGTTCCCCAAAATACTGATTTGTGGTTGCTGCATCCTTATGTAAAAGTCACAGCTCCTATCAAGCAGTTGTCTTTGCATGTCTTTGCCCATCTCTGTCTCTGTCTCTCTATCTCTCCGTGCTTTGATAACTCCTTCCTCCCCATCTTACTTCAGACCTGGGGTGTAAAGTCCTTCCTGATATTTCAAAACTGATTTCTGAATGATAAGTGTGCTTGTTGCCATTGAGGTGTCATTGCTTCTAGGTCCACTCAGTAGACAGAGCTAAGAAATACACATATGTATATATACACATAAAACATATACACACACCTCTCTCTACCTATCTGTAGTATATCCATCCCTATCTATCATCTATCTATCTATCTATCTATCTATCTATCTATCTATCTATCATCTATCATCTATCTATCATCTATATCTATCTATCTATCTATCTATCTATCTATCTATCTATCTATCTATCTATCTATCATCTATATCTATCTATCATCTATCTATCTATCTATCATCTATCTATCATCTATCTATCTATCATCTATTTATCTATCTATCTATCATCTATCTATCATCTATCATCTATCTATCATCTGTCTTCTACCTGCCTATCATTTATCTACCTGTCAACCTGCCTATGTACCCATCATCTCAGAACCATGCGTTTACGTGCACACCTCCAGTCCCAGTCCAGCACACAGGGGTCATTCTAGCCCTTCCTCTTCCCATATTTGAAATTCCCTCCTGCAACAGTAAGAAAGCTGGCTCTTATTACCCACAATTGTAGAATATACATAAAATAGTTTCAGAATTGCTAACTCATTCCACTGTGGAAAACATCATTAACAAAAATAAAATACAATTTTTACAGTTAAATGTAAAACCTGAGGAGACAAAGTCAAATACTATGTTGAAGAGCTACTTGGCTTAGTTTTTCTCCCATTTTCGATGTGGTTCTATTATTCATTTAAAATAGGTTTATTTGTTTCTGCTTGCATTCTGTTTGGGTTGGTTTTATCCTATTTTTTATTTCATATCTATACCTATAACTATACTATATTTGTATCTATATCTATTTATATCTACTTCTATGGGGTGTTTTATAATCTGGTAAAATTATTCCCATCCCACTCCCACTGTATTTGAAATGACTAAGCTAACTACACTAAAAGGGGGCAGGAAAAGTAGCCTAAGTAATTCTTGGACATAGTATTTTGACCATATATCCTCATACTAAATTCAAAAAGAGACTGTAAACACATCTACTCTAGTTACTTATTTTCCTTAGTGGAATGGGTTAGCAGTTCTAAGGCCACTTTATGCACTGGCTACAGGGATGCTCGTGGGGTGGGCTGTGCTGGCTCTAGGCTCTGATCACAGCCATACTCAGAGGACCAGTGCTGGACCCTCTCTGGGGGAGGGCAACTGCTGGTGATCCAGGAGGTGGTGGTCATCAGGGATCTGTGGTGGAGCAGCAAGAATGTCCAGAGTTGAGTTTTCTGGAACCCACTGCTCCTGCTACCACTTAGTCCTAGAGTCTTCCATCATGTTCCAATATTTGCTCCTCTCTCATCCCTCCTCCAAGCTTATAGTGACCTTCTCATAAAAACTGAGAACAAAAATCTGATAATGACCATGGCTTCATACATTTTCTTCTCTCTCAAGGGATGATTTCCTCCATACAATGTATCCTAATTTTAGCAGAGGCCTTTTGTGAATTAATTAAAGAGTGTCATTTCAGATATCAGGAGATTTTTTGGATAGATGGGGTGGCTCTCTAGTTCAGCCCAAGAGACAGGCAGTTAATAATTTTTCTTAGAGGAAATCCCAATACTGCTGGACCACATCCTTCCCCTTCCCAGAAACTGCTCCTGAGAGGATGTAAAGAGGGTGGGACAATTACTGAGCTTCAAACTCCCTCAAGACCCCAGAAGCAGTCATACTGCGGCTACCTAAGAAAGAAAGAAACAGCACAAGTTCCCTTATGGCCCAGAGCTGAGAACCCTAGAGTTACACCAGTGGTCCTGATGTTAATGACCAAACACCTTCCTGCCTGCAGCCCTACTACAGCTGGGGTGTAGGAAAGGCTAGCTGCGGCACAGACAGGCAACCTGGACACGAGCCTGTTTTTATGTCCTCTGCTCCACACAGTGACAGCCTCTGAGTTTTCATGTTAATTTCCAATGATGTAGAGGATGGAAGAAGAGGCAGTGGGTCATTGTTGACGGAGGCTGAGACAGACATAGGCAGGAAGGTAAGCTTCACAGCTGGGATGGAACAAGCCCCAATAGAGCCCCTTTGAACAATGACAAACACAGACCAAGCATGTCCTAAGAGCAGTGAGAAGTATGAGGATAAATAAGGCATGCTCACCATCTCTAAAGGGTCAGAGTCAGGAAGGGAAGAAAAAAACCTAAGTGCTTGATAATGAAAGTCTAACAAAATCTTGACACTTGCACTATTTGGGAGGAAGGATGATGTCTTTTCCACCAGAAGACAAGAGATTACCAAGGAAATTTATGAAAGTCACCAAATGGGGTGCCTGGGTGCCTCAGTGGTTAAGCGACTGCCTTTGGCTCAGGTCATGATCCTGGAGTCCCGGGATCGAGCCCTGCATGGGGCTCCCCGCTCAGCAGGGCGTCTGTTTCTCCCTCTGACCCTCCCCCCCTCATGTGCTCTCGCTCTCTCATTCTCTCTCTTTCAAATAAATAAATAAATAAATCTTTAAAAAAAAAGAAAGTCACCAAATGAGGGGCACAGAAAATAGGTGATGGGGGAGAGATGACAGAGGATCCCTGAAGGCTGGTGTGTCCACAAACAAGGACAGCAGGAGGGGTTAGAGCCAGCCCCCCTGGGCAGGGTGGAGGGACTTGTGGGAGAAGTGTTTCCTTTCATGCACAGAAAACCCCAGGGTGAAACTTTTAGGATGGCTGTGGATTTCAAACTCTAGCCCCCGCGGGGAGACTCAGAAAGTTGGGCACCATCAAAAAGGGAGTCTGTGTTCTGACTGAGAGTTCCTTCCTATGGGACTGATCCTTGGCAGTAAGTGGGTCTCAGGTTGGGGTGGGAATAGAGAATTTCTATTCCTCTCTTCCTCTATATCAAGGCAAGCTTATAGTTGGTCATTGCTTCCGGTTGCAGACAATATAAAGTTCTGGACTTATTTAATATAGGTCAGTGGGTAGAATCCCACCCTCCACCTACACATGAATTCAGGGAAACTACCTTTTTGTTTCTTCTCACGATGTGGGCCTCAGTTTTCTGGAGGTAAAATGGAGGAACTGAATTATGCATCTTCCAGTATTCATGCCTGCATTCACCTAGGCAACGTGTGTTTATGAACATCTCTTTGGTGCCAGACATTATCTTAGGCACTAGGGAATCACACAAAGTGAGTACACAGTGGCCCTGATTTCTTGATGCTTTCATTTGGTGGTGAGGCTGGATTTAATGAAGTAAGTGTTGTAAGTTATAGTGGTGTTAAAATATGGGCAGTGGAGTTTAATATCAGAACACTCAGCAAGCTGGAGAAAGGTTGAGAAATCATCTCAGGGATGTTTATGTTGAGACCTCAGGGATGCACAGGACTTAAGTGAAGGAAGAGGGATGGGGGGGGTGGAACAGTGTTCTAGGCAGAAGGAAGAGCAATCGAGAATATTCAGAGATGAGGACTAGGGGCTGGGGTTGAAGGGAGTCTGTGTACTCAAGAAGCTGATAAGTATCATATTTTGTGCTGACAGAGCAGGCACAGTGTCAGATTGATGATGGGGGCATTGAATGAACAGGTCACAGGGAGACCACTGGGGCCAGGCAGGCACCGATGGAAGGAATTCAGGAAGCCCAGGGTGGCATCTGTCTGACCATCAGTGGGAGAGCCCTGGATCAGAACGGACAACCAGTTGGTCAATAGGAAGCTATTTGAGAGCAAGTGCCAGCTCTGCCCAGCCTTTCTGTCCTCTACAGCACAGGGTACCAGAGCCTGGCATGCAGAGTCATGAGATAAAGAGCAGAGCCAGATTCTGCCACTTAGTGTGTGACCTTGGGGCACCTCATGCAGCCTCTTTGAGCCCAGCTTCCCCATTAGTATAGGATGTTAGCAAAATCTGTGTCCTGTGTCTAGAGGGGATGTTCCCAGGTCAGGGCCCCTAGAAGGACTCACTGAATGTAAGTAAGTTCCTTGTCTTTAACTGTCCTTCCCCCGTCATTGTCCCCTCATCAGCAGGGAGGCTGTGGCAGGAACTTGCTCTGCTCACTTTGTGTGTGCGGGAAATGCCTTTACTCCAGGGGAGGCTCCGGCAGAGCCAGGTATGCAGCTCACTGGGCTGGGTCCTGTCCTCTTCAGGTAAAGGGACATGACCCCCAGAGATGGCTGCATCCCGGTGTCCTTGCCCTGCCCAGGATCCAGGCCCCTCTCTCTGTGGCTCCTCGGGGCGACTCTCCTCTCCTCTCTGCTCCTGTCTGCTGCTTGCGGGGACATGTGGCAGCATAGACAGCAGAGCTCCATCCACACAGCTCCTCTCCCCTGCTCTGTCTCCGCATGCTCTCCTCTCCTGAGACTCGGAGCTTTCCCGGACCTCCCCAGTGACAGGATCTGTCCTTCATGACAATGATCCTTTAACTCTGCTTTCCTCCCTCCTTCCTTTTGTTAATGGAAGGAGCATCGGAATTAGAGGTGCTATGGAGGCTGCCCAGTTCGCCCTTCCTTCAATTCAGGGATCCTCTCACCAGGGTCCAGGAGATGCTAACCTTCCTCTGCTTAGGGACTGATGGTGATGGGGAGCTCCACCATGACAGAGCAACACACCCGACTTTGGATCAGGTTCCTACTTCACCTTTTGATGTTGCAAGTCTGTGCACTTAGTACTGTCCAGATGTGTTTTTTTTTAAACAACTTTAGTATTAATAATGCATTTCCCTATATTATTACCATGACATATAAACCATGTTCTTCAAAACATGATTTAATGAAACGTAGTTTTCTTCTCTTTCTATGGTGCAGACACCCCCCCCACACACAACTTGCCAGCCATTCTCTGTCACTTTCCATGCACTGAGGATACCATGCCTTCTCTTGCCTCAGCTCAGATGTCTTCCTCTAGGAATCCCTCCGTTACCAACAATGGTGAATTAAACATCCCTTTGTCGTGCTATGTGGCATCCTACACGACCCTCTGTTATAGCAGGTTGCAAGTGCGTATGAGTTTCTAGCCTGTGTCTGCCCCTCTTTGAGGTAATGAAGACACAGTCATGAACAAGCCAGACAAGGAAATTTCATGGAGGGAAAAAAGACCATGAAACAGTGAACATATGAACAATATAATCTTAGCATGTAGAGTGTACCATGAAGTTAATGAGCATAGCAACATGATGGAGAGCACACGATGGGGTGTGAGAGTGGCTTTTTAAAATAAAGATGTCAAGAAAGGACTCTCTGGGGAAAAGAATTTGAGCTGAGATGTAAAAGTTGAGACTCAGTAATTAAATTGGAATTGTATTATATTTGTATTTCGATTTGGGGAGGATTCGAATTTTTATGTTATTAAATTCTTCCCAACTAAGAACATGGTATGTCTTTCCATTTCTTGTATCTTGATTGATTTTCTTTGATCAAATTTTATAGTATTCTTCCTGTAGGTCTCATGCTTTATTTGTTGCCCTTAGGCCTAAGTATCTCATGGATTTTGTTGTTGCTCCTGTGAATTTTTTCCTTTTTCTACTTCTCTCTTGTTTTTGCTAGAATGGAGAAAATCTATCATATATATCTTCTTCTATCCAGCCTCCTTCATATCATCTTTCTGAATCCTCAGGTGCTTACATCATCCTGGCACTTACTTCACACTCAATATTATTTGTTGACTGAGTGAGTACCTTATGGCAGAGTTCCTCTTTGAAGGGGGAGGAAGAAGCTTTGAGCTTACCCAGGAGATGAGAGGGAGCAACTTGATGTGGTCAAAGGTAAGAACTGACATTTTAGATTTTGAAGGAATTGGGCTTGAGTCTTGATTCTACCACTTAAAAACTATGTGAACTAAACAACTTACTGTTAATTTTTCTGAACACCAATCTCCTTATCTGTAAATGGTGTTAACAGTTTCTACTTTGTAATGTGATGTGAAGGTTAAATAAGATAATAGGAGTTAACTTTGGAAAGTGCTCTAGAGAGTAAGCTCTCAATATATGTTGATTACTATTTAAAATTGTTTGATAAGTGTTTATCTTTGAAGTTTAAACATTCTGGTAGTATATGACAATTTATGGGTCATTTATCCTTCAATAATTATGTGCAGAATTTAGAGAACGATTCAGATTTTCAAATGCAGGACTCTTTTCAATTTAATACAGTTTGCATCAGACTCACATATTTTGCTTTATTTTTTGGGGGGGTTTCTCCAATTCCTGGATTGGATCTTGGTTCTCTATTTCCTCTAACTATATTTCCTTTCTCCTTATTTTTATCTCTGTCCCTCTCATTTTAATTTTTTGAGAAAAATCTCATTTGTATTTTCAAAATGGATGATCTTTTCTGCAGTTTCCACATTGGTATTATTTGCAAACTGTGTAAATTGTAAAATCACATATAAAAATTCACATTTTTCTGCTGAATTATTTTAAAGTGAATTATAGATATCATATTACATTCCTAAATATTCAGCATATATCTCTAAAAACCTTTTTCCACATGCCTTAAATAGCACTTTCAACCCAATTAATAGTCATTCCTTATTATTATCCACTCCTAGTTTATATGTAAATTTCTCCACTTATCCCCAAAGGTGTCCTTTTCAGTTGGTTTGTCAAAATAGGAATGTAACGTGGACCTTGCATTGTATCTGGTTGTTATGAATCTTGTTATAGATTTTTCATCTCTAACAATTCATTTTTTTCATAGCAGTGACTGACTGAAGAGATTGCCTCAGTCTCCTCTTCCTCAAAGTCAGGATCAATGACGGGGGCAGCAGTATCCCTTGGAGCTTAATAGAAATGCAGGCCCCACCCCAAACACACTGAAATGCAGATCTGCATTGACTTGTGTGTCCCTGGTGACTCATATGTACATAAAAGCTTAGTAAGCATTCCTGTGGTGTCCCACCTTTAGGACTTCTGTGATTGTTTCCTCTTGGACTAGTTTGCTCCTTGAGATCCAGTATTACTGTAACTGAAAGTTATGGCTAGCAGTTTGATAACATTCAAGTTAAACGTTTTTGGCTAAAACACATCACGTTATGTGTGCCATGTTTGACCCATAGGAAAATTCACCACTGGATTTGTAAAATGATAACCTGGTTCCTCCATTGTAAAGTCAGAGTGTCCCTCTTGTGACCAGGAAGGAATCTGTGTGGTGTTAATTTGGCATCATACAAATATCCAGCTCCCCATCAACCATTTACTGAATGGCTTTAACACCATTTGATATCCTCTTTACCCTTACCTGAATCAATGCTTTACTCAGGGATTTAAAGTGTTCCTCATATAAATCTTAAACACTTCTTTTTAAGTGTTTTTCCCCCCTACGTATTTTGCCTTTTTTGGTTGCTATTGTAAGTGGGTTCTTCTTTATCATGACATCTTCTAACTGAATGTTGTTTTTATATATGAATATGACTGATTTGTGTATGTTGATTCTATAACATGTTACTATTCTCCATAGTCTTTTTTCTCAGTTGATTTTCTTGTTTTCCAGAAATCTTTTTTTTTAATTTGTTATTGTTATGTTAATCACCATACATTACATCATTAGTTTTTGATGTATGTTCCACAATTCATTGTTTGTGCATAACACCCAGTGCTCCATGCAGAGCATACCCTCTTTATACCCATCACCAGGCCAACCCATCCTCTCACCCCCCTCCCCTCTAGAACCCTCAGTTTGTTTTTCAGAGTCCATCATCTCTCATGGTTCGTCTCCCCCTCTGATTTCCCCCCCTTCATTCTTCTCCTCCTGCTATCTTCTTTTTTTTTCTTTCTTAACATATATTGCATTATTTGTTTCAGAGGTACAGATCTGTGATTCAAGTCTTGCACAATTCACAGTGCTCACCATAGCACATACCCTCCCCAATGTCTATCACCCAGCCACCCCATCCCTCCAGCCCCCACCCACTCCAGCAAACCTCAGTTTGTTTCCTGAGATTAAGAATTCCTCATATCAGTGAGGTCATATGATACATGTCTTTTTCTGATTGACTTATTTCACTCAGCATAACACCCTCCAGTTCCATCCACGTTGTTGCAAATGGCAAGATCTCATTCCTTTTGATGGCTGCATAATATTCCATTGTATATATATACCACTCTTCTTTATCCATTCATCTGTCAATGGACATCTTGGCTCTTTCCACAGTCTGGCTATTGTGGACATGGGGCTATAAACATTGGGGTGCACATACCCCTTCGGATCCCTACATTTGTATCTTTGGGGAAAATACCGACTAGTGCAATTGCTAGATCGTATGGTAGCTCTATTTTCAAATTTTTGAGGGACCTACATACTGTTTTCCAGAGTGGTTGCACCAGCTTGCATTCCCATCAAAAGTGTAGGAGGGTTCCCCTTTCTCTGCATCCCCACCAATATCTGTCATTTCCTGACTTGTTAATTTTAGCCATTCTGACTGGTGTGAGGTGGTATCTCATTGAGGTTTTGATTTGGATTTCCCTGATGCCGAGCGATGTTGAGCACTTTTTCATGTGTCTGTTGGCCTTTTGGATGTCTTCTTTGGAAAAATGTCTGTTCATGTCTTCTGCCCATTTCTTGATTGGATTCTTTGTTCTTTGGGTGTTGAGTTGATAAGTTCTTTATAGATTTTGGATACTAGCCTTTTATCTAATATGTCATCTGCAAATATCTTCTCCCATTCTGTTGGTTGTCTTTTGGTTTTGTGGACTGTTTCTTTTGCTGTGCAAAAGCTTTTTATCTTGATGAAGTTCCAATAGTTCATTTTTGCCCTTGCTTCCCTTGCCTTTGGCGATGTTTCTAGGAAGAAGTTGCTGCGGCTGAGGTCGAAGAGGTTGCTGCCTGTGTTCTCCTTTAGGATTTTGATGGACTCCTGTCTCACATTGAGGTCTTTCAACCATTTGGAGTCTATTTTTGTGTGTGGTGTAAGGAAATGGTCCAGTTTCATTCTTCTGCATGTGGCTGTCCAATTTTCCCAACACCATTTGTTGAAGACACTGTCTTTTTTCCACTGGACATTCTTTCCTGCTTTGTCAAAGATTAGTTGACCATAGAGTGGAGGGTCCATTTCTGGGCTCTCTATTCTGTTCCATTGATCTGGGTGTTTGTTTTTGTGCCAGTACCATACTGTCTTGATGATGACAGCTTTGTAATAGAGCTTGAAGTCCGGAATTGTGATGCCGCCAGCTTTGCTTTTCTTTTTCAACATTCCTCTGGCTATGCGGGGTCTTTTCTGGTTCCATACAAATTTTAGGATGATTTGTTCCATTTCTTTGAAAAAAGTGGATGGTAGTTTGATGGGGATTGCATTGAATGTGTAGATTGCTCTAGGTAGCATTGACATCTTCACAATATTTGTTCTTCCAATCCATGAGCATGGAACGTTTTTCCATTTCTTTGTGTCTTCCTCAATTTCTTTCATGAGTATTTTATAGTTTTCTGAGTACAGATCCTTTGCCTCT
>NW_022590648.1:0-11354 GCF_004348235.1 Phoca vitulina | reverse complement strand
AGATCTGTACCTCTGAAACAAATAATGCAATATATGTTAAGAAAGAAAAAAAAAAAGAAGAATGTAGCAGGAGGGGAAGAATGAAGGGGGGGAAATCGGAGGGATAGACGCACCATGAGAGACGATGGACTCTGAAAAACAAACTGAGGGTTCTAGAGGGGAGGGGGGTGGGAGGATGGGTTAGCCTGGTGATGGGTATTGAGGAGGGCACGTTCTGCATGGAGCACTGGGTGTTATGCACAAACAATGAATCATGGAACACTATATCTAAAACTAATGATGTAATGTATGGGGATTAACATAACAATAAAAAAATTAAAAAAAAATAAAAATAAAAATAGCCTCAAATCCTTGGGGTGCCTAGGTGGCACGGTCAGTTAAGAATCTGACTCTTGGTTTTGGCTTAGGTCATGATCTCAGGGTTGTTTGATCAAGCACGACGTGGGGCTCTGTGCTCAGTGCAGAGTCTGCTTAAGACCGTCTCTCCCTCTGTCCCTCTCCCCAGCTTTCTCTTTCTCTGAAATAAATAAATAAATAAATAAATAAATAAATAAATAAATAAATAAACCTTTTAAAAAAATGTCCTCAAATCCATTGTCAACAGATCACGAAAACAGATTTCACCATTGTGGTTTATTGTTGCCTTGCACTGAGCTGCAGTGTTCAGCCCAGCTTCCCAGACTTTCAAAATAACTGGTCCATCTTGGCTTTGGCTTTTGAAACAATAGTTTCAGGGGGCACCTGAGTGTCTCAGTTGGTTAAGTGTCTGCCTTCAGGTCAGGTCATGATCCCAGAGTCCTGGGATTGAGTCCCGCATTGGGCTCCCTGGTCATCAGGGAGTCTGCTTTTCCCTCTGCCCCTCTCCCCTGCTTGTGCATGCACACTCTGTCTCTCTCAGAAATAAATAAATAAAATCTTAAAAAAAAAGAAACAGTAGTTTCAGGTATATATTACCTAATATAGGGGGCCTCGTATGCTCCTTCAACCCAGGATGCATCAAACACAATGGCTCTTTAAATTTTGGATAATGGTTTAATTTAAATGGCAGGATACACCTAACAGGAGACTTTTTGGAAATGTAGAAGTTCCATTTTTGTATCCTCTGTGTCTTCTAAATCTTTCTCCCATTGGTATTAGCTTGGAAACAGAGATTTTTGTTCTTGTTTTGTTTTGTTTGTTGTTTTTCAGTCCAGCAGTCTGCATGATTTTATGACTTGCTCCATCTTGATTGTGGATTGAAGGAACATAGGACCTCTCATAACAACATATGCTGTGTTTACTTTTTGCTTTCCAACATGTCATCTGAGACTGTAACTTTCTCTTTTTTGATGGAATTTTACAAAAGGACATTACAGAAAGACTCCAACATTCTGAAAGATTTTACCAAGTCCCTTAACTCTCCAGTATCGATGGGTACCTGATATTTTTCACAGAGACAATGGACAATATTTTAACTATCACCTTGAATACAATAGTAACTGAGTCAGGGGGCTCCTCACTACACTACCCTTTTTCAGTTTAGCCACTTTCAGTACTAGAACTATTACTAGCAATAAATGACTTCTGGGCACTAATTGCTTAATAAAGTAGGAGTCATTAAATTTACAGAATTTAGCAGAAATTTACAGAAATCCAACTCAATGTAGTTAATGAAATAAAACTTTATTAGATTATATAATTGTAAAGTCCTGTGGCAGATTTTCTTCAGGCATAGCAGAACCAAGATTCTGCCCCATTTCACCACTGGGTTCTGTTCTTCCCAGCATTGTCTTCATTTCGTGGGAGTATTTCTTGTATAACTAATGGTAAAGATGTACAAGTAGCTTATAGTTTATATTCTTTCTATGGCTTAAAATCCCAGCAAAAGTGGAGTGGTTTTCCCACTAATGTTAACAAAAGTCCTAGGGGAGGTGCTAATTCATGCCGATCATTGAACCATTACTCTCTTCAGAGGAATATAAGATTCCAATTACCCAGCTGCCACTGGAGGGCACAAATGAGGATTTACTCTAGCCCTACTCAAAACAAAGGTATTTTATAGGATTATTATGAAATTAAGGAAGCATTGGTTTTTAAATAAAAGGTATATTGTTGAAAAGAAAAGAAAAAAAGAATAGGAATGAAAAAAAGGAAGGGAGGGAGGGAAAGAAAGAAGGAGGGAAGGAACTTTACATACTGAAACTAGAACTCTGCATCAGCTTTGAGATTTTCATGTTTCATTGTTTGATGGAGAGCTAAACATCATGATAAGGGTCAGATTATGTTCATTGTAGGGAGGTAGACAAGGAGGCCTAAAGTTATGAAAGGAGAGAATATGGATCATTTTAAAGTTGGCCTAGGTAAAGGAGATGCTACATTGAGGCTAGCAGATGGATACTATCATCTGTATTTTCTCTGTGAGATGAATTTACAAGTCCATTCCTGTACCAATAATCTTATTTTTACTAGCTATTAACTACAATTTACAGATTTTTGACATCCAGACCATAATATCTTAAAAAATAAAGAAAAAAAAAAAAGAAGAAAACAAGAATAATACAATATGCAAATAAATATGTAATGGATTAAATTCCTTTCTTGAGGCATTTCTCATTTTTCAAACAGTATCTCTCTTGAGAGATAAACATGACTGAGTAATAAAATGAAAATAAATTGACAAACACTTGTCTCCATGAAAAATACTTCTTTCCTCCTTGGCTTCCTTCTCCACCAACACCCTCCACCCCCAGCAAATTTTGTAGGTTTGCGCCTACACAAATTCTCTGCTTTTAATTTATGGTTTAAAGGAGGGAGTGAACCTAAAAAAAGCAAAGAAAATAAAACAACATAACACAAGCAGTTTTCAAAATTTCTAAAAGTTTAGAAACATGTAGATTATGTATTTATTGATGTCCTTAGCCCAATATATAAAATTAGCAAGTGTCACCTCAGTGGTAATCATTTCTAAGTTTTTTCTCTATCACCATGTTACTGAAGTCCTAATCTGTAGTGATATTCTCTTTTTATTTCTGTCTCTCCATGAAAAATTAATATTGGATTGAATATTATATTTCTAAGAGAGAGCTACTTCATATGTTTATCTTTTAATAAATATTATACTTGCTCTCTTAACTTCTGATTTAAAAAATCTTTGAATTGAGTAAGCCTTACACACCCCTAACTTTAAACCATTGTCCAATTACTTTTTGTATGAATATAAAAATAATTTATGCCCTTACAGAAATGAGGAATAAATAAAAATGCTCAAGCACAAAAATAAAGTTAATCTATAATTCTTTTCCCTTATGTGAGTTATACCTTTTTTTCATATCTTATTGCTATGGCTAGAGTAAGAAGCATGCCAATATCATATTTATTTTATTATAAGATTGATATATTTTTGATAAATAAAATTTTAGGTGGTAATGTCAGTGTCCCCTCAAATAATACCTATGCATACTCTTGTCATATTACTTGATACTAATAAATATGTTTTGATTAATTTCTCTGTATTAAATTATTATTATTACACCATATATTAGTATGATGTCTGTTTAAACCATTATATAAAGCAAGTTCTGGTAAGAATTCTTTGTTATGTGCTAGTCTAAAAGGGGGATCTTGAGAAAGACTGCAATAATGTACTGCAGAAAGATCATGGGTTTAAAACCAGAAATTCTGGTATCAGATCTCTTTAGATGATTCTTACTCTGTGCCTATGAGTAAGTTGATTAAATACTCTGAACCCATGTTTTCTCATCTATAAAATAATGTTTATACTCCTTATTTTTTACCATTTGTCTTGTGAACTAATCATAATAGTATATGTAAGACACCTGTCACATCATAAATTCTAAATAAATACTAATTTCTTCTTTCTTTTCAAATAATTTTGAATTACAATTTAAGAAAATTGAATATAACTCATGAGCTTAAGAAATTGTTAGTTGTTGAATTTTTGAGTGTGCATGTTTTCAAATTTCCCTTTACATGTAGAAAGAAAGAAAGAAAGAAAGGGGGGAGGGAGGGAGGGAGGAAAGGAAGGAGGGAGTAAAGGAAGGAAGGAGGGAAGGAAGGAAGGAGGAAAGGAAGGAAGAAAAATGGAGGGAGGGAAGAAGGAAGGGAGGGAGGGAAGAAGGGAAATTGTGTTAGGGTTTTTCAGAGAAACAGAACCAGTAGGTAGGTAGGTAGGTAGGTGGGTGGGTGTGTAGGTAGGTAGGTATATAATTGGCTTATTGTGATTAAGGAAGCTGAGAAGTCTCAAAATCTGCAGTCAGCTAGTTGTAGACCCAGAAGATGTAATTTCAGTCCCAATCTGAAGGTCTAAGAACCAGGAGAGCCAATGATAATAAATTCTAGTCCAAAAGCTGGCAGAATTGAAACCCAGGAAGAACCAGTGTTTCCATTCCAGTCTCATGACAGAAAAAAAAAGACCAATGTTCTACCTCAAGGCAGTCAGTCAGGAGGAGTTCCCCTCTTACTCAGGGGAGGATCAGCCTTTTTGTTTTATTCAGACCTTCAACTAATTGAATGAGGGCCACTCACATTAAGGAGAGCAATCTGCTTTACACAATCTACCAATTCAAGTGTTAATCTCATCAAATACAGACACCTAGAATAATGTTGACCAAAATATCTGGGTACCCATGGTCCAATCAAATTAGCACACAAAATTAATCATCGCAAGAATAGAAATGGCATGCTTACTTTTTGACAATGGATCTTTTAGTGTGGTTTTACTTCTGATAATTTCTAACTACAGAAATGGCCTCTAAAGCATAGGTCATTTCCTTGGGAATTAATTGCTGTACTAGGGTTAATGGCCCACAGCAATGAATTTTCTGAGACAGCCATTAATCTGCCTTGATTATTATTGCTTAATTACTAACTAAAGTCTCCTCCTTGGTATATAAGTTGAGTATCTCAGCTCAAGCTCTTCCAGTTTAAAATGTTCATTCATAATTCTTTTGGGCATATTAGAAACTAATGTTGAAAACAGAAGGTAAATTAAGATAATCACAAGCACAGGGGCACCTGGGTGGCTCAGTCGTTGGGCGTCTGCCTTCAGCTCGGGTCGTGGTCTCAGGGTCCTGGGATCCAGCCCCACCTCCGGCTCCCTGCTCGGCGGGAAGCCTGCTTCTCCCTCTCCCACTCCCCCTGCTTGTGTTCCCTCTCTCGCTGTGCCTCTCTCTATCAAATAAATAAATAAAATTAAAAAAAAAAGATAATCACAAGCACAACTGATTTTATATTCTAAAATAAATATTACTTTATTATTTTATTAATATCTATTTATTATTAAAATCAGTATTTCATGAATGGTATTAACATTGATATCATTCATATTTAGAAAGTACTTTAAAAAAGGCAGTTTTAACACATTATTCACTATCCTTATAAGGTTTATTTTCTTTTGATTATAAATTGGATAACGTTTATTACAGAAAATTTTGTAAATGTATAAAATGAGAAAAAAATTCCATATTTTACCACCCAAAGCAAATAATTAAGGCATTTTGGATATTATCTTTATATTGTTTCAATGATGCTTTTCTTTCTGCATTTTTGTATGTAGGTATAATATCTAGCATGACAAGTCAGTAGTATGGCATAATGTTATTTCAACGTTATCTCACACTCATTTTATGTACTATTGTTAATGGTGCATTTCAGTCATAAAAATTTAAGCTTAAATTGTTTATATTAGAATTTCACATAAAATTTAGTTGCACAAAGTTCTAAAATTAAAATGAGTTTGCAAAATCTTCTCCAAAGAAATAAAGTCATAAAAGTAGGTTATGCTGAGACCAGAGAAGAGAAATCTTCAAAAGTAAAAGTAACATGTATAAGTAGCTCTAATATGCCTCTCCCTGGGATGAGAGCTTTCTTTCTTTCATCATTTAATTCTCATCTCAATCCATTAAATTAGTTGCTATTGTTTATACTTTAAATAGTAGAAACTGAGATTCACTTAAGTTAAATGATTTACTCCAAATCCATAGTTAGTAGTAAAGCAAAGATTTTAAATTGTCTCTGATTCCAAATCATTTGCACTTTGGATTTAGGAATTAGGGAAGCGGGGCAGAGGGAACTTTTTAGCAATCCTCCCATTTTATTGAATAGAATTATAAAGTGTATAATGAAAAATATGTCCCTGCCTTCTTTCACATGCCCTATTTGTTCTCTAAAGGCAGCCTCAGCCAATTATTTGAACTGCTACTTCTTATGTTTAGCTCTATTATTTCCAGCTAATATATTTATATAAGCATACTTACTATCTTGATTTTATTGATATTTTAGTGATGCCTATTAAGAAATAGGAAGCATTATCACATGAAGCACTTCTGCTTCCCCTATCCCCCAAAAGTATTCTTATATTAAACCAGTATATAGTGTGTACATTATTTTTGAGTGTGTAAATATTTTTTCATTGCTGTGCCAAGCTGTGTTAGTACTAAGATTAAATTACATACAATCAACAAGTTTTTATTTTTCCTGAAGTTTTTAGTTGTTTGAGTTTTAATTTGCTAAGTTTTCTGTGTACCTATCAGTAATTCTTTCCAACTCCCCTCATAGAATCCCAATACTATTTTCTAAATGTTGAAATATATCAGATAATGTAATTGTTCCAAAGACAATATATATACTGACATTCAGGGGTTCTACATCCTCCTGCTTTAAACTTAACTGGGTCCCTAGGCATATACCGTCTCAATGTAATATGAGACTTTGTTTAACTTTATCCTTGTGATTCTTTTCACTTCTTTCAGCTATTGGATTTCTTGTTTTCTGGATGCTTTAGCTTCCTCTTTCACAAATGGTAAACTTTTTTTCAGGTCTTACATTCGTGAAAATGTCTATCTTGATTGATAATCTAGCTGGATATAGAATTATGTTAGCAAAAAAATTTTCAGAACTCTGAAGACATTGTTCATTTCTTATAGAGGTTGCATGCTGCTCTTGAGAGGACCAGTACAATTTTGGTACAGGTTTTCTTATATGTGTAAGCTTTGTTTATCTCATTTAAAAATGTTCTCACATGGAAAACTGTAGGTGTTCTCTATTTCTTTTGTTCTAAAATTTCACTATGGTGTGCCTTGTTGTGGTTCTTTTTTTAATTTACTATTCTTTGCAGTGAGACCTTACAATTTGCAAACTCAGATCCTTCAGTCCTGGGAAATATGCTTACATTATCTTTTTTAGATTCCTTCTCTTTGTTTAATCCTCTTTGTCTTTCTGAAATTACATTTAGTGAATTTGACCTCTTTATTTCTTTAGTTTTCTTTTTTCACCTATGTCCATTTGTGAGACTGTACTTTATAGTAAGAAGCGTATATTTTGTCTGTCTGTTTCTGGCACAAAGCTCCTAAAACCCCTGGAATTTCCTAAGTGATGAGAACTGTAAAAGTGTCTTTTGTTATGTGAATGAGGTGACTTTTGGACTGCAGGTAAAGATGAAGGCCAGTTGCCAGGGGAGCCCACCATGTGATTAGAGAGTTGGAACTTTCAGTCCCACCTCACCCAATTTCCAGGGAGGGGCAAGAATCTGGAGGTTGAATCAATCGCCAATAGCCAGTGATATAATCAATCATGTCTATGTGCTGAAGCCTCCGTAAAAACCCAAAAAGGACTGAGTTTGGAGAGCTTCTGGGCTGGTGAACAGTAGAGGTGTAGGAGAGTGATGCACCAGGAGAGGGCATGGAAGGTCTGTGCCCTTTCCCCATGCCTTGCCCTGTGCATCTCTTCCACCTAGATATCATCTGTACTCTTTACATTTCCTTGTATAATATACTGGTAAATGTAAGTAAACTGTTTTCTTGAATTCTGTGAGCTACTCTAGCAAATTAATTGAACCTGAGGCAAGAGGCCATGGGAGTCTCAGTTTATAGCCAAATCCAAATCAGATAGAAGTTATGGGTAACCGGAGGACCTACTATTTGCAACTGGTATCTGAGTAGGGGGCAGTTTTGTGGAACTGAGACAGGGAAACTGAAGGGACCCCATTAAAAAAGCTGTGTTTTTTGTTTGTTTGTTTTCTTTTGCTCCTTTTTTAGCTTCTAATCTTGCTAGGACCTGCACCACCGCCCCAATCTGCACATGCCTTGTAATGCAAATAGCATATGTCCTCCTAGTGGGGGACAAAGAGATAATGATATCTTTGTAGACTTCCAGCAAATAGATAACATCTAAGGAGTGATCAGGTGGGGTCCTCATAAATGTTCTCCAAGACCACTGACTCCAAACATCTTGACCCAAGACTCCTGGCTTCAGGGAATGAGTGACTTATGAAGGACACCTGGGTCTTGTCCTTATTTTGACCAGTTCCTGGATGGCTAAGAGGACACATACACCAGACCACAACTGCCAGTAAAAACCCCAGACCCCAGACCCCAAGCAAAGACAAGATTCATGCTCTTTTCCTTTCCAAATCCCCCTAGTCAATATATGCCTAGAGAGAGAGAGAGATCGTCAATAAATTGCTTTCACTTCCTGCTGGCTCCATATTTGATCTCCATCCTGTGTGAAGCCAAGGACCCTCTTGGCTAATCCTGTGGGACCCCTGTCTGGGTTGTGAGACCCAGCCTGCCTGTATCAGAACTGAGCCCTTAACCTGTGGGATCTGATTCTATCTCCAAGTAGATAGTGTTAGATGGAGTTAAATTCTAGGACACTTAAGGTTGAAGGTGTATGAACCCCACTCCCACACACACATGTTGGAATTGGGTCCAGGAACTTAAAAGACCACCCCATTGATTTGTCTTAGCTTATTTTGTAACTTTTAAAAGCATTTTTAAAACGTTTATTTATTTTTCATGTCTTCTATTAAGGATTTTATTGTCCATTTTTAACTTCATTATTTTCAAGTTAAATTCATTGGTTTATAAATTACCTTCACTGAAATTTATACTGTTTAAATGTAGAGTTCTATGAGCTTATGATATAATGGAGCAACTACACTACCACAATCAAAGTATAAGGCATTATCATCATTGCAAAAAGTTCCCTTATGTCCCTTTGTTGAACAATCTTTTTCCCACCCACTGATATGATTTTGGTTTCTATATTTTTGCCTTTTCCAGAACGTTACATAAATGGAATCAAATTATAGCCAATATTTTGTGTATTGCATTGTTCAATAGCAAAATGGTTTGAGATTCATTTATGCTGTTGAATTTATCAAAAGTTACACCTTCTCAGTGCTGAGGAGTATTATATTTCTGGATGTACCATAATTTTATAATTTATTCATTAGTTGATAGACCTTGAGTTGTTTCTTATAAACAACAAATGGACATTCACATTAAAATTAAGGTTTTCTGTATGAAAATATGTTTTGTTATTCTTGAGCAAATGCCTTAGAAAAGGTATTGTTGGGTCCTGTGATAAATATATGTTTAACTTTCAAGACGCTGCCAAAAGCTTGTCCAAAGCACCTATATCATTTTGCATTCTCACCAGCAATTTATGAGATTTACAAGGGCTCTTTTCTCTACATCCTTGCCAGTACTTGATGTTTTTTACTTTTTGTTAGAAACCTCTGCAGGCACTTGAGTTTCAACTTCTACTCTTCCATTCACTTTCAATCTTTCAAAAATGTGTTCAGACTTTTGCTTTCAGGAAGACAAAATATGTGTACTTCCCTCTATTCCTTCCACTAAGAACAACCTAAAACATTGACATTATATATACAACAAATGTTAAGAAGACCCCAAGAGGTGGAGAGAATAAGGCAGACTGGCTAGGGACCTTGGGCCCAAGGAACAACTCAGTGTGATTTCCCTGGGTTTTATTTTTGTCTTCTGTGCTGGAAACTTGGAGCTGAAGAAGTCATATAACTAGAAACACCCACAGGTGTAATAAAAAAGTCTGTTCCCTCCAGCCAGAGGATCAAGAAAGTGACAGCCTGGTAAAAACAGGAAAGTTTTAGACAATAACTTCTCTACTCCACACAATCATCATGGAAAAACTATGAACCTATCCCCACCCATGCCAGCAAAAACCAAGGAGGGGAGCTTAGACTTACACCATTACTGGACTATAATAAAGCTCCCTAATATCTTCATTGGGATGGTTACAGAAAACCACAGAGGGAGCTGGGATTTTCATCCTGTTGTCCAGTAATAAGCCATCCATCCCCTGGTGTCAGTGGAAACCACTTGGAGATCCTGGCCTTCCACCCCCACCCAATAGTAATGAGGTGGATGGTGTGAGAGGAGGTCCAATAGAGGATCACGACTTTCACTGTCACCCAGCAGTACTGAGACAACTCTCACCACGGTGTCCATGGGACCATGAAGTGAGCCAGAACTCCCACTTCTACATAAAAGTAACAAAGAATATCCCAACTTCAGGTGTCAATGGAAGCCCAGTAGGGAACGTAGACTTTTACCTTCACCTGGTGGTAATGTTTTAATGCCCACCCTCTATGTCCCTGATCTGGCCTTCTATTATGTGATTTCTACTCTATTTCTAATGCATTCATTTGCTCTGGTATAGTTTATTGTGAACTAGTTATTTTCTTAGCATGCAGGTATCACTTATCTTATTCTTTTTTTTATATATAATTTTATTTATTTGACAGAGAGATACAGCGAGAGAGGGAACACAAGCAGGGGGAGTGGGAGCGGGAGAAGCAGGCTTCCCGCTGAGCAGGGAGCCTGATGCGGGGCTCGATCCCAGGACCCTGGGATCATGACCTGAGCCGAAGGCAGACACTTAACCACTGAGCCACCCAGGCGCCCCCACTTACCTTATCTTAATATTTTCTTTTTACATATAGTTCCAAATTTTTGTATCTTCCTTAATTCCTTGAAAATATAAAGTTATTGTTGAAAATTTTTCTTTTTCTATTTCCTAGTATAAATATATATATATATTTTTTTTTTCAGAGCTGATTCTCTTTTTCTCTTTCCTTTTTATTTTGCCATTTTCATCTCTCCTTACTATTATTATTTGCTCTCGTATTTTTGTATTGTTGCCCTGCCATATCTTTTTAGGCTATTTGTTAATTAAATAGGCTGCTTCATCTGGATCTTGCATTTGGCCAAATGTATTTTGAGTATGCTATTTTTGGCTCCCTTCAAACATCAGATGAGTCTGTGTTTGGGTTTTTGCATCAAAGCTTCAGATCAAAGACTGAAGGTTATAGGTTCTGTTTTGTATACCATATTCTGTGGTGGTAGTGAGAGGGCATTAAGGATTTTATAGCCAGTGAATTTTTTTTTTAATTTTTTTATTGTTATGTTAATCCCCATACATTACATCATTAGTTTTAGATATAGTGTTCCATGATTCATTGTTTGTGCATAACACCCAGTGCTCCATGCAGAACGTGCCCTCCTCAATACCCATCACCAGGCTAACCCATCCTCCCA
>NW_022590647.1:0-11376 GCF_004348235.1 Phoca vitulina | reverse complement strand
GGAACATAAGGAATAGCATGGAGGACATTAGGAGAAGGAAGGGAAAACTGAAGGGGGAGAAATCAGAGGAGGAGACAAACCATGAAACACTATGGACTCTGAGAAACACACTGAGGGTTTTAGAGGGGAGAAGGGTCGGGGGGTGGGTTAGCCCAGTGGTGGGTATTAAGGAGGGCATGTACTGCATGGAGCACTGGGTGTTATATGAAAACAATGAATCATGGAACACTACATCAAAAATTAATGATGTACTGTATGGTGACTAACATAACATCATAAAATAAAATTAAATTTAAAAAAATTGTAAAATTTCTCAAAGAAAACAGGAGAAAACCTTAGTGTGCAGAGAGAATTCACCTTGCCCAGATAAATGTTTGGCCCTTGTCCAGCTCCTGGAGAGGTAAGCCCTAGGCTTTTGGAATATCCTGTTTGATCAGATTTTGTTTACCTGAGGACTATGCTAACTATGTGATTTATGGTGGGTGGGGCTTGGTTCACATGATATCAGTTTGACCTCTGGATGGGCTGGAGACAGGTTAGTCAAGCAGATGGTCAGCTATGCCCATATGACTGACCCCCTATAAAAATCCTGGATACCAAGGCTTGGGTTGAGCTTGCCTGGTTGGCAATACTCTGTATGCACTGCCATATATTATTGCTGGGAAAAAAAGAGCACTGTCCATGTGACTCCATTGGGATAGGACAACTGGAAGCTTATGCTTGGTGTCTCCCGGAACCTACTCTTCATGCCTCTTCTCTTTGTTGATTTTAGCCTGCATCCTTTTGCTGTAACAAACCATAATCATGAGTATATGGCTTTTCTGAGTTCTGTGAGTCCTTCTAATGATTTGGTGGGGTCCTCAGGACCTCCCAAACTGCACTTAGTGACTCTGCATTAGACAGAGATTTCTGAAATAGGATGCAAAAAGCATGCACGACCTCATTAGTCATTAGGCAAATGTAAATTAAAACCTAATAACCTACAATTAGACACCCAACAGAGTGGTGAAAAACAATAAGACTTAGAATGCCAAATGTTAGTAAGATTGCAGAGCAACCAGAACTCTCGTACATTGTTAATAGGCATGGGAAATGGCATAGCCCCTTGAAAACAGTTGGTGGTTTTTAAGAAAATTACCTATATACTTACCCAGGAAGTCAACACTTCAGTATTTACACACGAGAGATGACATGTTCATATAAAGATCTGTACTCAAACATTCATAAGTTTTATTCAAAATAACCCCAAATTGGAAACAACCCAAATGTGTATCAGTTGTTAAGTGGATAAGAGATTGTGGTATATATGCACACAAATGAACATGACTCAGAAATAAGAAGAATAAACTACTGATATGCAAAGCAACATGCACAAATCTAAAAGATTCTGGAAAAACAAAACAAAACATTCTGCCAAGTGAAATAAGCCAAAAGAGAGTATATACTGTATCATTACATTTATATATAATTATAAAAAAGGCAAAACAATTATGACAGAAAGCCAAACAGTGGCTGCTAGGGCCCTGGGTGGTGGTGATGGAAGGGTGGGAACGACTGCAAAGGGCTATAAGGACACTTTTTGAGGTGATGGAAATATTCTATGTTATGATTTTGGTGGTAGAAATCAAGTGCATACATTTCTCAAAACTCAATGAATTGTACAATAAAAAGTTCATTTTCTGTTAAATATTAAAAAAGAATAGATTACATTCTTGAGGGAGTCACATGGTAAGGTCTGCTCACACACTGGGACAAGTGGCTGTAGTTCTCCAGCATCACATGTCTGTACAGCATCCTCTGAGCAGGGCCCAGGGGCTTCCACTCCTCTTGGGTGAACTTTGCAGTCACATCTTTGTGTAACACGGCTGCCTGTAATACACATTTCTTTTTTTTCTTTTCTTTTTTTAAAAAATTTTATTTATTTATTTGAGAGAGAGTGAGAGAGAGAGAGAGAGATCATGAGCAGGGGGGGAAGGGCAAAGGGAGAAGCAGACTGCGCTGAGCAGGGAACCCAATGTGGGACTCCAACCCAACACCCTGGGATCATGACCTGAGCTGAAGGCAGATGCTTAACTGACTGAGCCACCCAGGCGCCCTGTAATAGCACGTTTCTGATCAACCTGAAGAGTTCAGAAACAGGAGACCTGGAAAATGTCTTTGGGAACTACTTCTTCTGTTTACTGTTGAGAGTTCAGACAAAATGTTACAAAAGATGATTATTATGGCCCTAACTTTGTTTTATATTTTGGAGTACTCATACAAACAGTACAAATATTATTCTTATGCCCTAATTAAATTGTATTTATTTATATTATATACATATAATGTCAGTTAATAATATACTGATTTTGGGACATAGCATAATGGTGCCCTAAAGATGTTTGTGGCCTTACCTGTGAATATATACCTTCCATGGCAAAAGGGACTCTACAGATATGATTAAGGTTAAGTACTTTGAAGTGAGGATATTATCCTAAATTATCTGGGTATGCCCATCCTAATAACATACATCCTTAAAAGCAGAGAACATTTCCCAGCTTTGGTCAGAGCTGGGTCTGACAACAAAAGATGGCTCAGGGAATGTGACATTGTTGGCTCTGAAGATGGAGGAAGGTGGACATCAGCCAAGGAAGAGGGGGTGGCTTATAGAAACAGTGAAACTGCAAAGAAACAAATTCTCCTCTACAGACTCCAGAAAGAAATGCAAACCTGCCAACATCTTTATTTTAGCCCAGGGAGTCTTGTATGAGACTTCTGACCCTCAAACCTCTAAGATAATGAATTTATGTTGTTTTAAGCCACTAGGTTTGTGGTCCTGGCACAACAAAAAACTAATATACTAATCAAGCTTAGTGCTTTATATTTTTCAAGATAAAATTATAAATAGGTTTCTTCATTTACCCCATTCAGATTCTCTGCTGGGATAATGGGGAGTCAACAAAGAGACACATGTAAGCCCTGGCAGTATACATGTGAACAGATTTGTGTTTCAGAAACAGTGCTCTAGAAGAAGAGTAAGGAAACAGAAGAAACCAACTTAAGGGATGACCAGCTATCTTAAGGCAAAGCAATGGGGATGAAGCACATGAAACCAAATCCGTAAGAGAGAGAAACAAAATTGGTCAATAATTTCTTGGGTAGCTATGGAGAGAAAATGCATGAGTAATTGGGTGGGTGCTGATGCCATAAACTAAGATTGGAAGAACAGGAGAATGGGGTTGGGCAGAGGGTCATAGTAAAGCAATCATGCTCAAAATGTGCTCAAAATTTCTGTGAACAAAAAGTGGAATTATCCACTTCACAGTTGTTTATATAATTTTGGAGCTCACAAAGGATGTCTAAGATGAAGACAAAAATTTAGGAGACATTAGCCATTAGAAGGTGGTAACTGATGTCACTCTGTATGTTTACCAGCCCAAAGGAACTGGTACTGATTAATGCAGCAGCAAGTGCAGGGCGCTGAATGTGCAGGAACAGCCCTCAACTAAGGACAAAAACTAGGTAATAAATATTCCACCTCCTTTCCCAGGAAGAACCCTCTGAGAGGCATCTCCTTACTTCCTTGGAGTGTTCCCACAGAGACTGAGCTTACAACCCACTGTGATCACTGTGATCACTGACTGTTTCCCCTCTTTCCTGTTTGAATCTTCTCTGTATCCTCACACCTTTTCCCTGGGAATTGGCTCTAACATATACCACCTGCACTCAAGCTGTGGTCTTAGGGTCTGAGGGAATCCATTCCATGTCACCCTTCACAATGGCTGGTTTGACATCTTGCTCCAGCAGAAGCCAGACTCCTTGTAATGGCCTTTGAAGGCCCACATGACCCATCTCTCTTAGTCTGTTTTATTACTCTCATTACTTATTCTGCCCTAGTCACACTGGCCTGCCTGCTGTCCTGGGACCCCTCCAGCACTACCCTCTCCCAGGACTAATTACTGTCTCAGGATCAAACATTCTCTAGATACCTGAGTGGCTTATTCCTTCATTTTCTTTAAAGTTTCTCTCAAATATCTTCTCATAGAAGCCTATCTGATTATTTTATTTAAAATTATTACTTATCCTTCTAAACCTCTCCGTGAAACTTCTACAGCTTTATATTTTTCCATAGCAATTCTTCAACTTCTGACATACTATGATGTATTTTTTAAAGTTTATTTTACATTTTTTTGTCACTAGAATGTATGCTACATGAGGAAAGATTTTTTTGTCTATTGTGTTCACTACTATCTTACCAGTGACTAAAACAGTGCCTTGTGCATAGCATTCAATTAAATGGTGTCAATTAAATGAATGATGAATGAACAAATACTTTTTTTTTTTTTTTTAAAGATTTTATTTATTTATTTGAGAGAGAGAGAATGAGAGGGAGGAGGGTCAGAGGGAGAAGCAGACTCCCCGCCGAGCAGGGAGCCCGATGCGGGACTCGATCCCGGGACTCCAGGATCATGACCTGAGCCGAAGGCAGTCGCCCAACCAACTGAGCCACCCAGGCGTCCCATTGAACAAATACTTTGCATGCAAAATGTTACAATCTCTATGGAAGACAACAGTGCAATATTTATCAAAATTAAAAATGCATTTATGTCTGACCAGGTAACCCCATTTCTAGCATTTAACCTATATTTCCCCTTCCCCTACCCTTGGACACACATATATGGAATTATTTATATATAAAGTCATTCATTGTAAATAATTTAAGTGTTTTTCTTAAGCAATACCTTGAAAAAAAAAAAAAACAATGGTAGTTTCATAAAATGGAAAACCATGCAGCTACAGAAAGGAAATAAGGAATTTCACTAAGTCCTGATAGGAAAAATGTCTAAAATACATTATGTAAAAAAACCAAGGGATGGAACAGGATATACAGTATACAAATTGTTGGCTAAGAATTAGAATAAACATAACCATATTGGCTTGCCTTTTCATAATCAAATAATGGAAGGATATACAAAAAACTTAACAATAAAATAGTTCCTTCAGGAGGCAGAGGACACTAGGATAGATGAAGACAGGGATGGCTCTCACAGTAGAGGATTCACCTTGTCCAAAGAAAGGTTGGTTCTTGTCCAGCTCCTAGGAGGAACTCTCTAAGCCCCTGGGATGTCCTGCCTGTTAAGAGTCTCTTTGCCTGGGGGGCCTGGGTATATGCCCTATAGTCTGTGCTAACAATGTGATTTATGATGTGGGCCTTGGGCTGTGAGGTATCAATTTGATCTCTGGAGACAAAGGTGAGCCATGTGGGAATTCAGCCATGCTTACGTGACTAATTGCCAGTTAAATCTCTAGACATTGAGGCTTGGGTGGTCTTCCTGGCTAGCAATATTCCATGTGCGTCGCCGCACATTGTTGCTGGAAGTATGCGATAGCCACATGAGCACTAGGAGAGGACAACTGAAAGCTCACATCTGGTCTCTCCTGGACTCTGCACTATATGTGTCTTTCCTTTGCTGATTTTATTCTATATCTTTTTTGTGTAATAAACCATATCCTTGAGTATAATGGCTTTTCTGAGTTCTGTAGGTCCTTCTAGCAAATGACTGAACTTGCAGGTGGTCTTGTGAACCTCTCAAACTGCAATACCTTTTTAGATTTTATAACCTTATGAACAGATGACTTATGCAAAACAGAACAAAACACTGACAGCTGGGGGCACAGAGTTGCAGAGCACTAAAATGGTAAACATGTGTCCCCTCTACTCTCAGCAGTTAGAGAATGCTCCCAGCAGAAAATTCCAAGACCACACACAAATAAAGAAGTTCTAAATTTCACATCAGGCCAACTAGCCCATATTTTGCTGTTTTTTGTTTTTTTTTTATTCAGTCTCTGTATTAAAATAAAATTTCAAAAATAATGCAAATAGGAATTGCTGATATAACAGATAAAATAACTTCAAAATCATGAGAATACTATAGACTGGATTAAGAAAATACGTTAAGGGGAGAAGGAAAGATGGCGGAGGAGTAGGGGACCCTATTTCAACTGGTACCTGGAATTGAGCTGGATATCTACCAGACCACTCTGAGCACCCAAGAAATCAGCCTGGGATGTAAGAAGATCTGGATCTCTACAAACAGAATATCGCAGGCGGTTGGTTTTGAGGTATGAAGCGGGGAGCCGTGATTCCGCGGGCAGATATCAGAGGATAAACGGCAGCGGGAGGGAGCCTGTCCATGGGGATCCTACACCGCCAGTGAGCAACAGCCTCACACATGGGGACAGGCCACAGACTCGCAGACCGGTAGTGGCGGGGAAAGGACTTTAGGGAAGCCCCCGGGGTGGAAAACCAGACCGGTGGGGTCGTGCGCACGCGAACTGCAGCCCCCCGGACGGAAACCCGGAGCAGCAGCGTCGCGCCGGTGAACTGCAACCCCTGGGGTGGAAACCCTGAGTGGCGGGGTGGCGCCTGCGAACTGCAGCCCCCTGGACGGAAACCCGGAGCAGCGGGGTCCTGCACACACGAACTGGGAGCGGCTGGCAGTTTTAGAAGCACAAAGGGCAGAGACGTGCCTTGACCTGGAGGCAGGACTGGGAGCGCTGCGGAGGGGCGCACAACCCAGGACGCTGCAGTTTATAGCAGCACAGACAGAAATGGAGACTGTGTGGCCTGGAGAGCTCACTGAAGAACAGACTGCGATCTCTCTGCTCTGAGGCAGAGGGTTGGAAACGGTCTCTTCTGCTCTGACTCATGGAAGAGACACAGAAAGCCACCAGGGAAAGCCACCAGAGAACAAAGGCCCCCAAAACTGATTCCCACTGAGCCCATCTCCCGCCACGGGGGGGGGGGGGGAGGAGGGGGCAGGGCAACTCCGCCCAAAGAGGGTTGCCTGAGTAACAGCATGGCAGACCCCTCCCGTAGAAGACAGGCTGGGAAAACAAGAGGCCAGCAACCCTAAGGTCCCAAGAAAACAGGTGCATCTTGTTTGGGTTCTGGTCAATAATTTGGACTCTGTACATTCCCTCAAACACACATCAACAGAATGACTAGGAGGAGGAACCCCCAAAATAGAAAAGACTCAGAGATTATGACTTATGCTGCAGATTTACAAATGGATGCAGATATAACCAAGATGTCGGAGATGGAATTCAGGCTAGCAATTGTGATGACAATGGCTAGAATGGAGAAATCAATTAATGGCAACATAGAGTCTCTAAGGGCAGAAACGAAAGGTGAATTGGCAGAACTTAAAAATGCTATCAATGAAATCCAATCCAATCTAGATAATCTAACAGCTAGGGTAAGTGAGCAGAAGAACGAATAAGCGACCTGGAAGACAATATAATAGATAAAAAGGGAAAAGAGGAGGCCAGGGAAAAACAACTCAGAATTCATGAAAATAGAATCAGAGAAATAAGTGACACCATGAAGCTTTCCAATGTCAGAATTATTGGAATCCCAGAGGGATTGGAGAGAGAGAGAGGACAAGAAGATGTATTTGAGCAAATCGTAGCTGAGAACTTCCTTAATCTGGGGAATGAAACAAATATTCGTGTCCTAGGCGCAGAGAGGACCCCTCCCAAGATCAAGGAAAACAGGCCAACACCCTGGCATGTAATAGTAAAACTTGCAAATCTTAGAACCAAGGAAACCATCTTAAGGGCAGTTAGGGGGAAGAGATTCCTTACGTACAGAGGGAGGAACATCAGAATAACGTCAGACCTATCCACAGAGACCTGGCAAGCCAGAAAGGCCTGGCAAGACATATTCAGGGTACTAAATGAGAAGAATATGCAGCCAAGAATACTTTATCCAGCAAGGCTGTCATTTAGAATGGTTCTATAAAAGGAGAAAGACTCCAAGAGTGATATACAACAGAAATTTACAGGGACAATCTGTAAAAACAACGTCTTCACAGGCAACATGACGACAATTAATTCATATCTTTCAATAATCACTCTCAACGTGAATGGCCTAAATGGTCCCATAAAATGGCACAGGGTTGCTATTGGATAAAAAGACAGGACCCATCCATATGCTGTCTACAAGAGACTCATTTTGAACCTAAAGATACATCCAGACTGCAAGTGAAGGGATGGAGATCCATCTTCCATGCCAGCAGACCTCAAAAGAAAGCTGGGGTAGCAATTCTTATATCAGACAAATTAGATTTTAAACCAAAGTCTGTAAAGTCTGGCACAGAAGGACACTATATCATTCTTAAAGGGTCTATCCAATAAGAAGATCTAACAATTGTAAATATCTATGCCCCCAACATGGGAGCAGCCATCTACATAAGCCAACTGTTAACCAAAATAAAGAGTCATATTGATAACAGTACGTTTAATTGTAGGAGACCAAAGTACTCCACTCTCAGCAATAGACAGATCATCTAAGCAGAAAATCAACAAAGAAACAAGAGCTTTGAATGATACACTGGACCAGATGGACCTCATAGATATTTACAGAACATTCCACCCTAAAACAACAGAATACTCATTCTTCTCGAGCGCACCTGGAACTTTCTCCAGAATAGACCACATATTGGGTCACAAATCAGGTCTCAACCGATACCAAAAGATTGAGATTATTCCTTGCATATTCTCAGACCACAATGCTCTAAAACTGGAACTCAATCACAAGAAAAAATTTGGAAGAAATTCAAACACTTGGAAGCTAAAGACTACTCTGCTCAAGAATGTTTGGGTCAACCAGGAAATCAAAGAAGAACTTAAACAATTCATAGAAATCAATGAGAATGAAAACACATTGGTCCAAAACCTATGGGATACTGCTAAGGTGGTCCTAACGGGGAAATACATAGCCACCCAAGCCTCACTCAAAAAAATAGAAAAATCGCAAATTCACCAACTAACTCTACACCTTAAAGAACCAGAGAAAAAGCAACAAATGATGCCTAAGCCACGCATTAGAAGAGAAATAATTAAAATTAGAGCAGAAATCAATGAATTAGAAACCAGAAACACAGTAGATCAGATCAACGAAACTAGAAGTTGGTTCTTTGAAAGAATTAATAAGATCGATAAACCACTGGCCAGACTTATCCAAAAGAAAAGAGAAAGGACCCAAAATAATAAAATTAGGAATGAAAGGGGAGAGATCACGACTAACACCAAGGAAATAGAAACAATTATTAGAAATTATTATCAACAACTATATGCCAATAAACTGAGCAATCTGGATGAAATGGAGGCCTTCCTGGAACCTATAAGCTGCCAAGACTGAAACAGGAAGAAATTGACAACCTGAATAGGCCAATAACCAGGAACGAGACTGAAGCAGTGATCAAAAACCTCCCAAAAAACAAGAGTCCAGGGCCTGATGGATTCCCTGGGGAATTCTACCAAACATTCAAAGAAGAAATAATACCTATTCTACTGAAGCTGTTTCAAAAAATAGAAACAGAAGGAAAACTTCCAAACTCATTCTATAGCATTACCTTAATCCCCAAACCAGGCAAAGACCCCAACAAAAAGGAGAATTTCAGACCGATATCCCTGATGAATATCGATTCCAAAATCCTCAACAAAATCCTAGCTAATAGGATCCAAGAATACATTAAAAGGATCATACACCACGACCAAGTGGGATTTATCCCCGGGATGCAAGGGTGGGTCAACATTCACAAATCAATCAATTCACATTAATAAGAACACATTAATAAGAGGAGGGAGAAGAACCATATGGTCCTCTCAATTGATGCAGAAAAAGCATTTGACAAAATACAGCATCCTTTCCTGATTAAAACTCTTCAGAGTATAGGGATAGAGGGAACATTTCTCAAGTTCATAAAATCCATCTATGAAAAACCCACAGTGAATATCATCCTCAATGGGGAAAAGCTGAGAGCCTTTCCCTTAAGATCAGGAACACGTCAAGGATGCCCACTCTCGCCACTATTGTTCAACATAGTACTAGAAGTCCTAGCAACAGCAATCAGACAACAAAAAGAAATAAAAGGTATTCAAATTGGCAAAGAAGTCAAACTCTCTTTTTTCGCAGATGACATGATACTTTATGTGGAAAACCCAAAAGACTCCACCCCCAAATTACTAGACCTCATACAGCAATTCAGTAATGTGGCAGGATACAAAATCAATGCACAGAAATCAGTTGCTTTCTTATGCACTAACAACGCAACTGTAGAAAGAGAAATTAGAGAAATGATTCCATTTACAATAGCACCAAAAACCATAAGATACCTCGGAATAAACCTAACCAAAGAGGTAAAGGATCTATACCCTAGGAACTACAGAACACTCATGAAAGAAACTGAAGAAGACACAGAAAGATGGAAAAACATTCCATGCTCATGGATCGGAAGAATAAACATTGTTAAAATGTCTACGCTACCCAGGGCAATCTACACCTTCAATGCCATCCTGATCAAAATTCCAATGACATTTTTCAAAGTGCTGGAACAAACAATCCTAAAATTTGTATGGAATCAGAAAAGACCCCGAATCGCCAAGGAAATATTGAAAAGAAAAACAAAGCTGGGGGCATCACATTGCCCGATTTCAAGCTATGTTACAAAGCTGTGATCACCAAGAGAGCATGGTACTGGCACAAAAACAGACATATAGATCAATGGAACAGAATAGAGAACCCAGATATGGACCCTCAACTCTATGGTCAACTAATCTTCAACAAAGCAGGAAAAAATATCCAATGGAAAAAAGACAGTCTCTTCAATAAATGGTGCTGGGAAAATTGGACAGCCACATGCAGAAGAATGAAACTCGACCATTCTCCAACACCATACACAAAGATAAACTCAAAGTGGATGAAAGACCTCAATGTGAGACAGGAATCCATCAAAATCCTAGAGGAGAACATAGGCAGTAACCTCTTTGACATCGGCCACAGCAACTTCTTTCAAGATACATCTCCAAAAGCTAGTGAAACAAAAGCAAAAATGAACTTTTGGGACTTCATCAAGATAAAACGCTTCTGCACAGCAAAGAAAACAGTCAACAAAACAAAGAGGCAATCCACAGAATGGGAGAAGATATTTGCAAATGACACTACAGATAAAGGGCTGGTATCCAAGATCTATAAAGAGCTTCTCAAACTCAACACCCAAAAAACAAATAATCAAGTCAAGAAGTGTGCAGAAGATATGAAAAGACACTTCTCCGAAGAAAGACATACAAATGGCTAACAGACACATGAAAAAATGTTCATCATCATTAGCCATCAGGGAAATTCAAATCAAAACCACACTGAGATACCACCTTACACCAGTTAGAATGGCAAAAATGGATAGGGAAAGAAACAACAAATGTTGGAGAGGTTGTGGAGAAAGGGGAACCCTCTTACACTGTTGGTGGGAATGCAAGTTGGTACAGCCACTTTGGAAAACAGTATGGAGGTTCCTCAAAAATTTAAAAATAGAGCTACCCTATGACCCAGCA
>NW_022590646.1:0-11378 GCF_004348235.1 Phoca vitulina | reverse complement strand
TGTGAGGTGGTATCTCATTGAGGTTTTGATTTGGATTTCCCTGATGCTGAGCGATATTGAACACTTTTTCATGTGTCTGTTGGCCATTTGCAACGACGTGGATGGAACTGGAGGGTATTATGCTGAGCGAAATAAGTCAAACAGAGAAAGACATGTATCATATGACCTCACTGATATGAGGAATTCTTAATCTCAGGAAACAAACTGAGGGTTGCTGGAGTGGGGGGTGGGGTGGGAGGGATGGGGTGACTGGGTGATGGACACTGGGGAGGGTATGTGTTCTGGTAAGCGCTGTGAATTGTGCAAGCCTGTTGAATCTCAGATCTGTACCTCTGAAACAAATAATGCAATATATGATAAGAAAGAAAAAAAGAAGAAGAAGAATGTAGCAGGAGGGGAAGAATGAAGGGGGGGAATCGGAGGGGGAGAAGAACCATGAGAGACGATGGACTCTGAAAAACAAACTGAGGGTTCTAGAGGGGAGGGGGTTGGGAGGATGGGTTAGCCTGGTGATGGGTATTGAGGAGGGCACGTTCTGCATGGAGCACTGGGTGTTATGCACAAACAATGAATCATGGAACACTATATCTAAAACTAATGATGTAATGTATGGGGATTAACATAACAATAAAAAAATTTAACAAAAAAAATAAAATAAAAAATAAAAAAAATAAAAAAAAATAAAAAAAAAAAGGAAAATATAAAGCCACAAAATTTGAAATGAAGCAAAAGGATAGAGTAAGCAGTGATGATTTAGCATTGCGGAGAAATAACTCCTAAAGCTTCTAATGAACACTTGCTGTTACCTGGGATAACTAGGATGTGACAGCAGTGACGTCACCCATAGAGTGACCTGGTGGGCTTTCCGATGCCTCTTGTATTTCACTTATGAGATAGAAAGGCAGGTGTTCTGACTGCCCAGTTCAAGGCATTTAAATCTCTGCTATTGATGAGAAGACATCACTTCTCAAAGAAGATGCACTATGTATTTTCCTTCTATTTTATATAACCCGAACACTCCCTCAGTGTTAACAAAAGCTGCACCCTACCAAACACTTGCAATGTCTGACACACTGACCATTATCACTAGCATTCACATCACCCTTCTAGGGCAGGGATTGTTACCTAGGTATCACAGTAAGGAGAGGGATAGCACCGTTAAGTAGCATTTCCAGTGTCACATAGTGAAGAGATGATGAAGGTGGACAGCGAACCCAGGTAACAGACTCCAGAACCCCTGCTCTTGCTCCACCCACTGAGACCAACTTCAAGTGCAGAATATTCTATTCCTCTCACTCTCTGTAAAATCACACTTTCTGACATTGTGTTCTTTTTTTTTTTTAAGATGTTATTTATTTATTTGAGAGAGAGAGCATAAGCAGGGGGAGTGGCAGGCAGAGGGAGAAGCAGGCTCCCTGATGAGCAGGGAGCCTAATGTGGGACTCAATCTCAGGACCCCAGGATCATGACCTGAGCCGAAGGCCGATGCTTAACCAACTAAGCCACCCAGGAGTCCCTCTCACATTGTTCTTAATCCAAAGGAGCTGAAATGTGTTCTTGGCAGAGTTAGTGATCTCAAGTGGAAGACCTCAAAGGGATTGCTAGTGATGAAGACATTTCCCTCCCCTGAAAGGTCTATGTCATATTGGTCCAGTGGTCACAGTTCTGACCATGGCCTTTGATGACTTGCCTTGATTCAAGGCATCCACAGCAGTTCTGTAAACACAGCCAGTGCCTGTAACTCCCATGGCAGTTCAGTTGTAGTTTCTGTGCTCAATAGCTATGCTTTCCCTGAACAAAATTCAGCAAGAGATAGGGGAGTTTTTGCCTTATATCCCTTGCATGGCCATCTATACACACACTGTAATACACAGGCATTCATCTTGGTGGCCTATGATTTCAAATTCTTAATTCAAGGTTTTGGGGGTTTATGCCAGATATCCAATTACTCAGAACATGTGTTGATGGAGACTTAGATGTCCTTGGGTTCCTTTGAAATTCAATATCTTCTTGAGCATAGCTTCACATGAGAATATAATGTCAATTAACCAAATAGTTCATTCATTCATTCAGAGAATCGTTATGCTTATATGTACTAAGCTCTGACAGTATTTCAGGCCTGACATCCATCTTAGGACTCAAAGACAAAAGCAAAAGACTCCAGGTATCCTCACTCTTCGCTGGTGAATCTACTAAATTATGAAGCATTTCACAAGGATTTATTGTTATTTGTCAAAACACTGAAATTTACTGATGACTTACCTATTATATAAAATAAATTCAAGTTTTTCCTTTTAATAGTGTAATCATCACTCCCATGATTCTAATATGCTTTCCTAAATGTGGAAGCAAATTAATTACTAACATAAGGATAAGAAATAGCTTATAATATTGAATATTCCCTTGGGAGCATGTTGCTTAAGTGAACTTGTGGTTAAAAGAGAAAACATAAAGTTGAAAAACACTGGTTATTAGGAACAAACGTGTGTATGAATGACACACAACCACAAATGTTATGTTATACAAAGCACTATAGGAACACAGAATACACTGGGCAGTTTCCTTAGAAAGGTGGAATTAGAAGTGGTCCACAATAAAGGAATCAGGATGATGAACCTTACCAGTGCAATAGCCTAGGACAGGGAGCTGGATTGGTGCCATGGATTTCAACAGTGGTTTTGTCTGAATGGAGCACAAAATTTGTGAGCAAAGCACTGGAATGAGCTAAGTTGGGAGGGGTGTCTGAGGGCATTTGAAAATCATGCTAAGCATATTTTGGACTGCATGATATAGTTATTGACAAGCCTGCATACAACTACAGAATATTTCAAAATACCACTGTTTTCATAAGGCTTCTTTTCAAACTGAAATTATGAGCTCCATCATCTGGGGCAAAGCAGCTTCTAGGTTCACTGAGAGTCAGTTCTCAGTCTGAGTCAGGTAAGTCCTGGCCCCTAAACTCTCTCCCCATCAAGGGACAGTTGAGTCTAATCCACCTTGATGCCCACCCCCATGTTCCTCATTCACTGTCCCAAGTATAAACTCTCAAGCCATCAGTCCTCCACCATAACTCGACCCAAACCATTCCAGATGCTCTGCCCCACCCAGAGCCTTTGAGGCCTTCTCCAACTCTCAAATATTTTTCTGTGCTTTGAGGCTTCTACTCCTTAACTAGAGAATTCTCATAGGTTCTTTTTTTTTTCTCTCTCTCATAAGTTCTTAACCCCTTCTCTGAGTGTATTCATGTTAACTGAAATAAGGCTTTTACCAAGTACACCTTCTCAAGTTGCATATCTCCCCTATCTTAGAGAAGCCTGGATAATTTGTCATGGGTCAGATTTGCAAGCTACATAAGGGAGAGTTTTGGATTTTTATTTATTTATTTATTTTATTTTATTTTATTTTTTTTAAAAGATTTTATTTATTTATTTGAGAGAGAGAGAATGAGAGAGAACACATGAGAGGGGATAAGGCCAGAGGGCAAAGCAGACTCCCTGCCGAGCAGGGAGCCTGATGCGGGACTCGATCCAGGGACTCCAGGATCATGACCTGAGCCGAAGGCAGTCGCTTAACCAACTTAGCCACCCAGGCACCCGAGAGTTCTGGATTTTTAAACAATTTATATTTAGCCCAAGTCAGAAGATCAGGGAGGCCAATGGGAACAACCTATTTAGAAAAGCCTATGTAGGCAGAGAGGGTTTAGAAATTAAGAAATCAGATATTCTATAAAAGCAATAAAAGTAAACAGATTTGAATCATAATTGTTAGTCATTAATGCTCTTCTATTCTAGGATCTCATGACTTCAGTATGAAGTTCGTACTTAAGAAGGTTTGTTTTGGAGGATAGAGAAGCATGAACTATTAATATCAATTCACTGTAAAATCTGTTGTAATTGAAGTATAAATAAATGTTAAATGAACATCCACATACACAAAAAAGGTTTGTCAAACACTAGCTTGCTTCCAAAGAGGTCCAGTTGGAACAATGAGTCCTCATAGTATTGGGTTTTGTGCTGTAGCCATGGTGAATTCCCACCAATTCCCCAATGTGCTAAAATCTGTGTTATTCCTTCCCATTTTCTTATGGAAAATGTCCTTTTCCATCCAATACCTTTACTCACTTGGCTAAGTCCTACTAATTTTGTAGATTGCAGCTAAGATGTTACTTGTTTCTGAAAGCTTGACCTTGTTCACCAAGTGAAGATTAGAGGCCTTTAATATAAGCTCACATAAAATTTATATTTTCCTTTTTTTTTAATACATGCCATGTTATCCTGCCACTGTTTGTTCCATGTTCCTTGATTTCCAACACCTGGAACAATGGTTGGCATCATCAGTGTTCAATAAATATTTGCAGAGTGACTACATTAGTTGAAAAAATAAAAGATGGAATGGAGGAAGGGGTAAAATTAGTAAATTGATGGATATATAGATATTTTTTGCTAGTTTCTGAATGTGAGTCATACCAGAGAAAGTTATTGTGTATGAAAAGAATGAAATCAAATGAACTCAGTATCTGATCAAGAGAAACATACAAAAGTCATACTGAAGTTATTCTTATGTCCTTCATTCATCAAATATTTATTAAATGTTATGTCAAAAATATATATACTGTTATATCAAAAGTAACCCCTTTTTTAAACTGATTTGAGCACTTACTGGATGCTTACTATTTATGATTTATGTCATAAAGTATCCTTGCTACTTTGCTCCAATAATTTGTTGTTTTTCATGTGTTTTAGAAGTGAATCATGAGCTAAACCATTAAAAAAAAACCTGTCTGTTATATATATAGCACATATGCTAAAGGCTTGATAATATTTTTTTCTCTTTTCTTTCAAAGGAATTTTAAAGCAAGGGAATAATTGTCAAACTAGACCCAATGTGCACTTTTCATGAAAAATTAACCTGTGTATGCATATTCAAAATAAGTGATTGCAAATGAATAGGGAAATTAGCTCTGTTCTATGTGTGGAGATCTCATTAGTAGTATGGTGATCAACATCTAGATCAGCTACCTCCCTGAGATTGAAGGAGAGCTCTGTTGGTATACAGGATGTTATGTAAGCTTCACCATATGCTAAGAATTACTTCAAGAGTTGAAATCTTGTTTCACTTAAGCAATTAAAAAAAAAATCAAGGGAAAACTAGGCACATGCAAAGAGCAATGCTTATTTCAAATTAGAGATGAGCGGGGGCGGAGCAAGATGGCGGAGGAGTAGGAGACCTGGATTTCGTCTCCTCTCAGGAATTCAGCTGGATAGGGATCAAACCATTCTGAACACCTACAAACTCAACAGGAGATCGGAGAAAAGAATAGCAACAACTCTCTGAACAGAAAAGCGACCACTTTCTGGAAGGTAGGACGTGCGGAGAAGTGAATCCGAGGCGATATTCGGGAGGATAGACGGCAGGGGAGGGGGCCTCCGTCGGCCGCTTCTGGCAAGTGATAGAGCCACGGAGCACAAAATTGGAACTTTTAGAAGTCTGCTCCGCTGAGGGACGTCACTCTGGTGGCTAAGTGGGGGGTGGAAACCTCGCGGGACAGTGTGGTCTCAGGACCCTTGGGGTCACAGAAAGACCGGGGGTGCCTGAGTGTGGCAGAGCTCCCAGGTATCGGAGCAGGGAAGCCGGCTGCAGAGACGGAGCCCAGGCGCGGGCTCTCAGCTCGGGGTTGCTATAAACCGTGATCCGCGGCACAGTCGGGCCACTGCTCCTCCAGCAGGGACCCAACAAGTGGCAGATCCGGGGAGACTCACCTTCTTCCCCCGGGAGGAGAGGTGCGGGAGCGCACCGCGGGGATCTGCTGGGTTTGGAGACTCCACCCGGGGTCAGGTGCCAGAGATAGGAACGCGCGGTCACAGGCCGGGTGAGCGCGGAGTGTGGCCGGAGACCGGGGAGACGGGAGTGACTGACTGCTTTTCTCTGGGGGCTCGCTGAGGAGCGGGACCCCGAGTTCTCGGCTCCTCCGGGGCGGAGACTGGGAGGCCGCCATTTTCACTCTCCGCCTCCAAAGCTGTACGGAAAGCTTGCAGGGAACAAAAGCTCCCGAGAGCAAACCCGAGCAGATTTCTTAGCCCAGACGGGCAAGGGCGGGGCAATTTTGCCTCCGGACATTTGGGAACCACGGCAACAGGCCCCTCCCCCAGAAGATCAGCGAGAACAGCCAGCCAAGACCAAGTTTACCGATCAATGAGAACGGCAGAACTCCAGCGCTAGGGGAATACTGCACATAGAATTCATGGCTTTTTTACCATGATTCTTTAGTCTTTCAAAGTTAATTATTTTTTTTAACTGTCTTTTTTTCTTTTTCCTTTTTTCTTTTTTTTTGAATTTTTCTTTTTCCCTTTTTCAACCAACATCTTATCAATCCCTTTTTTAAAAAAAAAACATTTTTATTTTTCATTTTTAAAGTCATATTCTATCCCTTCATAGTAGTTACCCGTATTTTTGGCATATATATATAAGTTGTTCTCTCTTTAAAATCTTGAGATAGTTTCTTCTAACAGATCAAAATATACTCTAAATCTCTAGTGTATCGTTTTTTTCTACTCCCCTGCCTGATCACATTCTCTCCCTTTTTTCTTTCTTTCTTTTTTTTTTTTAATCCTCTTCTTTCTTTTTTCAAACAACTTATCAAATCCTTTTTCAAAATTTTTTATAATTTCCATCTTTACAGTCATATTCCATCCCTTCATCATATCAAGCCTTATTTTTGTACATATATAAGTTTTTCTTTCTTTAAAATTTTGGGAGGGACTTTCTTTTAACAGACCAAAATACACCCAAAATCTAGTGTGTGGCACTGATCTATAATCCAGCCTGATCATATTTGATCACATTCTGTTTTTGTTTTGTTTTGTTATGTTCTGCTTTTGTTTGTTTTTATCTTTATCTTTTTCTTTTTTCCTTTTTTCTTTCCTTTTCTTTTTTCTCTCTTTCCCTTTCTTTTCCCACTGCTTCAGGTCTTTTCTGATTTGTTTAGAGTATATTTTCTGGGGACGTTGTTACCCTGCTAGCATTTTGTTCTCTCATTAATCTATTCTCCTCTGCACAAAATGACAAGACGGAAAAAATCACCTCAACAAAAAGAACAAGAGGTAGTACCGACTGCCAGGGACCTACTCAATACGGACATTAGTACAATGTCAGATCTAGAGTTCAGAATCATCACTTTAAAGATACTAGCTGGGCTTGAAAAAAACATGGAAGTTATTAGAGAAACCCTTTCTGGAGAAGTAAAAGAACTAAAATCGAACCAAGTAGAAATCAAAAAGGCTATCAATGAGGTGCAATCAAATATGGGGGCGCTAACTGCTAGGATAAATGAGGCAGAAGAAAGAATCAGTGAGATAGAAGACCAAATGATGGAAAATAAAGAAGCTGAGAAAAAGAGAGATAAACAACTACTGGATCACGAGGGCAGAATTCGAGAGATAAACGATACCATAAGACGAAACAACATTAGAATAATTGGGATCCCAGAAGAAGAAGAAAGAGAGAGAGGGGCAGAAGGTATAATGGAGCAAATTATAGCAGAGAACTTCCCTAATTTGGGGAAGGAAACAGGCATCAAAATCCAGGAAGCACAGAGAACCCCTCTCAAAATCAATAAAAATAGGTCAACACCCCGACATCTAATAGTAAAACTTATGAGTCTCAGAGACAAAGAGAAAATCCTGAAAGCAGCTCGGGAGAAGAGATATGTAACCTACAATGGTAGAAACATTAGATTGGCAACAGACTTATCCACAGAGACCTGGCAGGCCAGAAAGGACTGGCAGGACATATTCAGAGCACTAAATGAGAAAAATATGCAGCCAAGAATACTATATCCAGCTAGGCTGTCATTGAAAATTGAAGGAGAGATAAAAAGCTTCCAGGACAAACAAAAACTAAAGGAATTTGCAAACACGAAACCAGCCCTACAAGAAATCTTGAAAGGGGTCCTCTAAGCAAAGAAAGAGCCTAAAAGCAACATAGACCAGAAAGGAACACAAACAATATACAGTAACAGTCACTTTACAGGCAATACAATGGCACTGAATTCCTATCTTTCAATAGTTACCCTGAATGTAAATGGGCTAAATGCCCCAATCAAAAGACACAGGCTATCAGATTGGATTAAAAAACAAGACCCATCGATATGCTGTCTGCAAGAGACTCATTTTAGACCCAAAGACACCCCCAGATTGAAAGTGAGGGGGTGGAAAACCATTTACCATGCTAATGGACACCAAAAGAAAGCTGGGGTGGCAATCCTTATATCAGACAAATTAGATTTTAAACCAAAGACTGTAATAAGAGATGAGGAAGGACACTATATCCTACTTAAAGGGTCTATCCAACAAGAAGATCTAACAATTGTAAATATGTATGCCCCTAACATGGGAGCAGCCAATTATATAAGGCAATTAATAACAAAAGCAAAGAAACACATCGACAACAATACAATAATAGTGGGGGACTTTAACACCCCCCTCACTGAAATGGACAGATCGTCTAAGCAAAAGATCAACAAGGAAATAAAGACTTTAAATGACACACTGGACCAAATGGACTTCACAGACATATTCAGAACATTCCATCCCAAAGCAACGGAATACACATTCTTCTCTAGTGCCCATGGAACATTCTCCAGAATCGATCACATCCTAGGTCATAAATCAGGTCTCAACTGGTACCAGAAGATTGGGATCATCCCCTGCCTATTTTCAGACCACAATGCTTTGAAACTAGAACTCAATCACAAGAGGAAAGTCGGAAAGAACTCCAATACATGGAGGCTAAAGAGCATCCTACTGAAGAATGAATGGGTCAACCAGGAAATTAAAGAAGAATTTAAAAAATTCATGGAAACCAATGAAAATGAAAACACAACTATTCAAAATCTTTGGGATACAGCAAAGGCAGTCCTAAGAGGAAAGTATATAGCAATACAAGCCTTTCTCAAGAAACAAGAAAGGTCTCAAGTACACAACCTAACCCTACACCTAAAGGAGCTGGAGAAAGAACAGCAAATAAAGCCTAAACCCAGCAGGAGAAGAGAAATAATAAAGATCAGAGCAGAAATCAATGAAATAGAAACCAAAAGAACAGTAGAACAGATCAACGAAACTAGGAGCTGGTTCTTTGAAAGAATTAACAAGATTGATAAGCCCCTGGCCAGACTTAACAAAAAGAAAAGAGAAATGACCCAAATCAACAAAATCATGAATGAAAGAGGAGAAATCACAACCAACACCAAAGAGATACAAACAATTATAAGAACATATTATGAGCAACTCTATGCCAGCAAATTAGATAACCTGGAAGTAATGGATGCATTCCTAGAGATGTATCAACTACCAAACCTGAACCAGGAAGAAATAGAAAACCTGAACAGACCTATGACCACTAAGGAAATAGAAGCAGTCATCAAAAATCTCCCAAAACACAAAAGCCCAGGGCCAGATGGCTTCCCAGGGGAATTCTACCAAACATTTCAAGAAGAATTAATACCTATCCTTCTGAAACTGTTCCAAAAAATAGAAATGGAAGGAAAACTTCCAAACTCATTTTATGAGGCCAGCATTACCTTGATCCCTAAACCAGACAAAGACCCCATCAAAAAGGAGAATTACAGACCAATATCCCTGATGAACATGGATGCAAAAATTCTCACCAAAATACTAGCCAATAGGATCCAACAGTACATTAAAAGGATTATTCACCACGACCAAGTGGGATTTATCCCTGGGCTGCAAGGTTGGTTCAACATCCGCAAATCAATCAACGTGATACAATACATTAACAAAAGAAAGAACAAGAATCATATGATCCTCTCAATAGATGCAGAAAAAGCATTTGACAAAGTACAGCATCCTTTCTTGATCAAAACTCTTCAGAGTATAGACATAGAGGGTACATACCTCAATATCATAAAAGCCATCTATGAAAAACCTACAGCGAATATCATTCTCAATGGGGAAAAACTGAGAGCTTTCCCCCTAAGGTCAGGAACGCGGCAGGGATGTCCACTATCACCACTGCTATTCAACATAGTATTATAAGTCCTAGCCACAGCAATCAGACAACAAAAAGAAATCAAAGGCATCCAAATTGGCAAAGAAGAAGTCAAACTCTCACTCTTTGCAGATGATATGATACTTTATGAGGAAAATCCCAAAGACTCCACCCCAAAACTGCTAGAACTCATACAGGAATTCAGTCAAGTGGCAGGATATAAAATCAATGCACAGAAGTCAGTGGCATTCCTATACACCAACAACAAGCCAGAAGAAAGAGAAATTAAGGAGTCGATCCCATTTACAATTGCACCCAAAACCATAAGATACCTAGGAATAAATCTAACCAAAGAGGCAAAGGATCTGTACTCAGAAAACTATAAAATACTCATGAAAGAAATTGAGGAAGACACAAAGAAATGGAAAAATGTTCCATGCTCATGGATTGGAATAACAAATATTGTGAAGATGTCAATCCTACCTAGAGCAATCTACACATTCAATGCAATCCCCATCAAAATACCATCCACTTTCTTCAAAGAAATGGAACAAATAATCCTAAAATTTGTATGGAACCAGAAAAGACCCCGCATAGCCAGAGGAATGTTGAAAAAGAAAAGCAAAGCTGGCGGCATCACAATTCCGGACTTCCAGCTCTACTACAAAGCTGTCATCATCAAGACAGTATGGTACTGGCACAAAAACAGACACATAGATCAATGGAACAGAATAGAGAACCCAGAAATGGACCCTCAACTATATGGTCAACTCATCTTCGACAAAGCAGGAAAGAATGTCCAGTGGAAAAAAGACAGTCTCTTCAACAAATGGTGTTGGGAAAATTGGACAGCCACATGCAGAAGAATGAAACTGGACCATTTCCTTACACCACACACAAAAATAGACTCCAAATGGTTGAAAGACCTCAACGTGAGACAGGAGTCCATCAAAATCCTAAAGGAGAACACAGGCAGCAACCTCTTCGACCTCAGCCGCAGCAAGTTCTTCCTAGAAACATTGCCAAAGGCAAGGGAAGCAAGGGCAAAAATGAACTATTGGGACTTCATCAAGATAAAAAGCTTTTGCAAAGCAAAGGAAACAGTCAACAAAACCAAAAGACAACTGACAGAATGGGAGAAGTTATTTGCAAATGACATATCAGATAAAGGGCTAGTATCCAAAATCTATAAAGAACTCATCAAACTCACCACCAAAAGAACAAAGAATCCAATCAAGAAATGGGCAGAAGACATGAACAGACATTTTTCCAAAGAAGACATCCAAATGGTCCACAGACACATGAAAAAGTGTTCAATATCGCTCGGCATCAGGGAAATCCAAATCAAAACCTCAATGAGATACCACCTCACA
>NW_022590645.1:6568-11382 GCF_004348235.1 Phoca vitulina | reverse complement strand
CATGAGAGACGATGGACTCTGAAAAACAAACTGAGGGTTCTAGAGGGGAGGGGGGTGGGAGGATGGCTTAGCCTGGTGATGGGTATTGAGGAGGGCACGTTCTGCATGGAGCACTGAGCATACTAGCAAACAATGAATCATGGAACACTATATCTAAAACTAATGTATGGGGATTAACATAACAATAAAAAAATTAAAAAAAAACACTAATAAATTAAAAAAAAAACAATAAGGAATCCAAATATTTTGCTAAAGAAAGCCAACAAATCATGAAAGAAGAGAGCAAGAGAAGAAAGGAACAGACAGGAACTATCAAAATAACCATAAGTCAAGTAACAAAATGGCAATAAATACATACATATCAATAATTACTTTGAATGTACATGGACTAAATGCTCCAATCATGGCACATGATGACAGAATGGATAAAAAAGCAAGACCCATCTACATGCTGCCTGCCAGAGACTCATTTCAGACCTAAGGACATATGCAGACTGAAAGTGAAGGGATAGAGAAACATCTATCATGCAAATGGAAGTGAAAAGGTAGCCTGAGTAGCAAGTTATATCGACAAAATAGACTTTCATACAAGGACTGTAAAAAGGGACAAAGGACACTGTATGATCATAAACAATACAATCCAACAAGAAGATATAAAAATTGTAAATATTTATGAATCCAACTTGGGAGCACCCAAATAAATACATAAAGCAGTTAATAACAAACATAAAGAAAATGATCAATAGTAATACAATAATAGTAGGGTACTTCAACACTTCACTTACATCAATAGACAGATCATTCAAACAAAATCAACAAAGAAACAGTGGTTTTGAATGACATATTGGCCCAGATGGATCTAACAGATATAGTCAGAACATTCCATCCTAAGACAGCAGAGTACACATTCTTTTCAAATGTACATGGAGCATTCTCCAGAATAGATCACATATTAGGACACAAAACAAGTCTCAACAAATTCAGAAAAATTGAAGTTATAAAAATACATCTTTTCTGACCACAATGGTATGAAACTAGAAATCAAGCACAAGAAAAAACATGAAAAGCACATAAATACATGGAGGTTAAATAACATACTACTAAACAATGAATGAGTAAATCAAGAAATCAAAGAGGAAATAAAAAATACATGGAGAGAAATGAAAATGCAAACACAATAGTCCAAAATCTGGGATATAGCAAAAGCTGTTCTAAGAGGGAAGTTTATAGCAATATAGGCCTACCTCAAGAAGCAAGAAAAATCCTAAATAAACAACCAACCTAACCTTACATCTAAAGGAACTAGAGAAAGAACAACAAACAAAGCCACGAGCTAGTAGAAGGTAGGAAATAATAAAGATTAGAGCAGAAATAAAGTAGAAACTAAAAAAACAATAGAACAAATCAGTGAAACCAGGAGCCAGTTCTTTGAAAAATCAACAAAATCATAAGCCTTTAGCCAGATTCATAAAAAGAGAGAGAGGACTCAAGTAAATAAAATTAGAAATGAAAGGGGAGAAGTAACAACCGAAGCACAGAAATCAAAAAGATTGTAGGAGAATGTTAACCTATGTCCCAGCAAACAAAAGTCCAGGACCAGATGGTTTCACAAGGGGATTCTACCAAACATTTAAAGAAGAGTTAACACCTGTTCTCAAACTATTCCAAAAAATAGAAAAGGAAAACTTCTTAATTTATTCTATGAAGCCAACATTACCCTGATACCAAAGCTAGATAAAGACACTACAAAAAAAGAGAAATACAGGCCAATATCTCTTTCTGAACATAGATGCAAAAATTTTCAACAAAATACTAGCAAACTGAACCCAACAATACATTAAAAATTCATTCACCAGAATCAAGTGGAATTTATTCCTGGGGTGCAAGGGTGGTTCAGTATTCACAAGTCAATCAATGTGATTCATCACATCAATAAAAGAAGGAATAAAAACCAAATGATCATTTTAATGGATGCAGAAAAAGCATTTTAGAATATAAAACATCCATTCATGATAAAAACCCTCAGCAAAGTGGGATTAGAGGGAACACCTCAACATAATAAAAGCCATAAATGAAAAACCCACAGCTAACATAATATTCAATGGTGAAAAACCGAGAGCATTTCCCCTAAGGTCAGGAACAAGACAAGGATGTCCACTCTCACCACTCATATTTAACGTAGTACTGGAAGTCCTAGCCACAGTGATCAGAAAAGAGGAAGGAAGAAGTAAAACTTTTTCTATGTGCAGATGACATGATACTATATATGGAAAACCTTAAAGACTCCACCAAAAAGCTATTAGAACTGATAAATGAATTCAGTAAGATTGCATGATAGCAAATCAACATATAGAAATTCATGGTATTTTTATATACTAATAAGCAACAGAAAGAGAAATTAAGAAAGCAATTCCATTTACAATTGCACCAAAGGTAATAAAATATCTAGGAATAAACTTAACCAAGGAGGTGAAAGACTTGTGTAAAAATATATAAATTATCTTTTATCAATGTTTTATAGTTTATATTTTATATATATATATATTATATATAGTTTATATATTTATAAACAATATTTATAAACATTGATAAAAGATGTTGCTGTTTCTACACAAACAAGTGGAAAGATAATCTGTGCTCATGGATTGGAAGAACAAATATTGTAAAAGTGTCCATACTACACAAATGTATACAATCTACAGATTTAATGTTATCCCTATCAAAATACCAACAACATTTTTCACAGAACTGGAACAAAGAATCCTAAAATTTGTATGGAACCACAAAGACCCCGAATAGCCAGAGCAATTTTGAAAAAGAAAAGCAAAGTTGGAGATGTCACAATTCCAGACTTCAACTTATACTACAAAGCTTTAGTAATCAAAACAAGCATGGTACTAGCACAAAAATAGGCACATAGATCAATGGAACAGAATAGAAAACCAGAGGTAAACTCACAATTATATGGTCAGTTAATCTTCAACAAAGCAGGAAAGAATATCCAGTGGGAAAAAGACAGCCTCTTCAACAAATGGTGTTGAGAAAAGTGGACAGCAACATGCAAAAGAATGAAACTGGCCCACTGGCTTACACCATACACAAAGCTAAATTCCAAATGGATTAAGGACCTAAATGTGAGACATAAAACCGTAAAAATCCTAGAAGAGAGCACAGGCAGTAACTTCTCTGATATCGGACATAGCAACTTTTTTCTAGAGATGTCTCCTGAGGCAAGGGAAGCAAAAGCAAAAATAAAACTATTGGGACTACATCAAATAAAAAGCTTCTGCACAGCAAAGGTAATAATCAACAAAACTAAAAGACGGCCTATGGGATGGGAAAAGATATTTGCAAATGACATATCTGATAAAGGGTTAGTATCCAGAATTATAAAGAACTTCTATAACTCAATGCCTGAAAAACAACTAATTCAATTTAAAAATGAGCAGACAAGATGAACGAACATTTCTCCAAAGAAGACATCCAGATGTCCAACGGACACATGAAAAGATACTCACCATCAGTGATCATCAGGGAACTGCAAAGCAAAACTGCAATGAGCTATCACCTCACACCTGGCAGAATGGCTAAAATCAACAACACAGGAAACAACAGGTGTTGGCAAGGATGTGGAGAAATAGGAACCCTCTTGCACTATTTGTGGGAATGCAAACTGATGCAGCCATGCTGGAAAACAGTATGGGGATTCCCCAGAAAGTTGAAAATGGAACTACCCTACAACCTAGTACTCACAGTACTGGGTATTTACCCAAAAAATACAGAAACACTAATTCACAGAGACACTACGTGTACCCTCTGTTTATTGCAGCATTATTTACAATAGCTAAATTATGGAAGCAGCCCAAGTGTCCATCAATAGGATAAAGAAGAGGTTTTATACACACACACACATACACATATACACACAATGGAATATTGAGCCACAAAAAAGAATAAAATCTTGCCATTTGCAACAACATGGATGAGCTAAAGAGTATAATGCTAAGCAAAATAAGCCAGCTAGAGAAGGACAAATACCGTATTATTTTATTCATATGTGGAATTTAGGAAACAAAACAAATGAGCAAAGGAAAAAAAATGAGAGAGAGAGACAAACGAAGAAATAGACTCTTAACTACAGAGACCACACTGATGGTTACCAGAGGGTAGGTGGGTGGGGGGTGGGTGAAATAGGTGAAGGAGATTAATAGTACACTTATCTTGATAAACACTGAATAATGTTGAGTCTGTGTATTATGCACCTGAAACTAATATAACACTGTATGTTAACTATGCTGGAACTAAAATAGAAAACTTAATAGAAGAATTTATTGCATTATTAAAGAAATGGCTGTCAGCATTTTCTTATAAAGGATAAGATTTTATTTAAATTTTGAAAAACATTATTTCAAATGATAAGGTACTCTCCAAAATGTATTTGTATATTAACAGAATCAGGATGGGTTTTTTTTCCTTATTGTCTTTTTCCTTTTATTTTTTAAAGGTGAAAATGCCTCACATTGTGCTCTTTTCTTTAGGTTTATTGTAGGGAAGGAAGAAATTCCCACACATTCTTATTCACCAGAAGCAGCATATGCAAAAGTGGAACAAAAGACAGAGAAACATGAAGAAAAGCCAAGAAGATTGAATATAATTGCTCTAATCAGGAAACTTGTGGATTCAGTGTAAGTTTTTTATCTTGATATTTAGCACACTGTGTTACTGTTTTATATGATATTTGTACTTTGCCAAGGTGTTTTATTTTCTTTTCAGTAATGATATACATATATATCATATCTATCTTTTTTTTTTTT
>NW_022590645.1:0-6468 GCF_004348235.1 Phoca vitulina | reverse complement strand
TTTCTATGTCAAACTAGACACAGTTGTAGGAGGCTAGAATGGGGAACTTTAGGAAACAGGTTAATATGTGCTAATCAAATATTCCAAATGTGGAAAGGAGAAAGAAAAGTTCTGGGGCACATTCAAGAAGATAGAGGAATAATAAGGAGCAAACCTTACATAAATGTTTTTTGTAAGAGTAGAAATTTTCAGGGCTTTGGAAATGGAATAAAACATCTTTATTTGTATATTATACAAAGAAGTCTGAATTTCATACAAATAGTATTTGGTTTTTTTGGTTTTTTTTTTAACTTTGTCCTTTTTTTGTTGTTGTTATGTTAGTCACCATACAATACATCATTAGTTTTTGATGTAGTGATCCACGATCCATTGTTTTCGTATAACATCCAGAGCTCCACGCAATATGTGCCCTCCTTAATACCCATCACTGGGCTATTTCAAGTATAGGAATTATACTTCTATATAATATTAAAATACATCTATAATTAATAGAAAATTTAGTGATTTAAAATTAGAACATCAGTTAATAAAAATAATCTTTGTAGTGATATTTTAGAGAGTGTTGAATGAATAGCCAATATAGAAAGTTAGGGATCAGTTATGGGAAGCTGAAGCCAATAAATCAGACCTTAGACTCTCATTTCACCCCTGCTGGCTTTGTGACTTTGGGCAAGTGATTTAACCACTCTGGACCCTAAAGTCCTCATCTGTTAACTTGGGTTAATGATCTCTGTTATGGAGTGTTGCGTCCATTAAATGAAATAACATGTGAGTTGCCTCACGTACATGAGCACAGAGTAGGTGCTCAAAATTTTTACTGTATTTAAAGACTTTGTCTTCATTTTAGTATACAGCACATACAGAAGGTAAGAGGGAGGGAAGGAATAACAGATGGCAGGAATAATTGTGGTAGTAAACTTTTTTAAAAAATTTATGTATATCCTTTTTTTTTTATCATGATAAGTGCACTCCTTAATCCCCATCACCTGTTTCACCCATATCCCTAACTACCTCCCCTCTGATAATCAGCAGTTTGTTCTCTGTAGTTAAGAGTCTGTTTCTTGATTAGTTTCTCTCTTTTTTTTCCCCTTTGCTCATTTGTTTCCTAAATTCCACATATGAGTAATACGGTTGAATATTACTGTGTGTGTGTGTGTGTGTGTGTGTGTGTGTATACCACCTCTTCTTTATCCATTCATTGATTGAAATGGGCTGCTTCCATAATTTGGCTATTGTAAATAATGTTGCAATAAACATAGAGATGCATATGTCCGTTTGAATTAGTGTTTTGTAATTTTTGGGTAAATAGCCACTAGTGAGATTGGTAATGAACTTCTTAATTCTTAAGCAAGTTCAAAATAGTTACTGATCACCTGAGTGAAGAAAAGAGACAAGGAATCCCTATTCATGGAAATCATGTCACCATGAATCAGAGGGGAATGCGGAGACGGGAATGCAGAGAATGTATTATGTGGGTGAATGATGCCTTGGGTATCAGAACTAATCAGGTCATGGCAGAACTTGTCAGACTTGCCTCCGTGAGTCCACTGCTGTGGAAGCAGATGCAGGGTAATACATAAGCAGAGCAGATAAGACAGGAGATGGGGAGTCCAGGTTTTGAGAAGTTTTAATAACAGACTGAGGGAAGATTAAATGACAGTATAGCTGATACCAGAATTGAACTTCACTAGCAAAGAGAGTTTAACGATTTCTGTGTAGTTCCAGTAGCACTGGCTGAGGAATGCCTTTGAAGAGGACACTTAGAAGTATGAAGAGTGATGGTTTACACATGGCCACCCCTCTCTGATTTACCTCTTTTAGGTCCCAGCTTTAATCCCTCAACTTCACATGGCCAGATATGTCCCATCATCCTGATGACATAAGGGCTATGGGCAGCAGGAATCCCTGCCGTCCCCCTTGTCTGTGAAGGGCTACACGTATATGCCAGCTGTGGTGCAGAATTGGATTTCCGAAAGGGTTTTGCTAATCAGTTTGCAAATGGAATTAAAGAGGTGTGGAGCCAGAATATCACTCTACACATTATTGTTACAAACAAGAAACTTAATGTGTTCCAACCATGAGATAATTAATTAACTGCAGTCTGCAAGAATTACAAAGACTACTCATTTTGGAACATGAACACTTCATAGAGAAAGGGGGAGAGCCAGACCCCTGTTAGATATTTTACTTACTTTTTTACGCCTCAATATAGTCCTGGAGTCAGCATACCAAATAATTAAAAATCTATGTGTCTTGAACAGTAGCCCCCCCAGCAGAAACATTTACTAAACACCAGAGGACCAAGTGGTTTGCATTTAAATCACAAATAACCTACTTTTGAATTCCCACATGATCTATTACTCTATTTATTTTAAAAACTGAATTTTGAATTCTAATACCGTATCATGTTTCTTTTCCAGATGTTTTCTCTCAAATATAATTAAGTATAAATTCCTGTAACCTGAGCACTTTCTCATTATGATTGTTGCTCAAGTACTGACTTCATGGGTGACTTAGGACCGTTATACTCTACAGTAAGCAACTTAAAGCTTCCAAAAGATTTGGCAGAGTATAGAGATAATATATTACATATTTTTCATATTTAGTCACAAATATTTACCAATGTTTTTTCTGTTCTGCATTTAAGTATTTTGACTGCAGTCACATATTTTATGCACTGTGTCAAATGGTGAACTGAAAAGAAAAAAAAATCTGTTATCTTTGCTTTTTTATGTCCTAAGAAACCAAAAGATGCATGCATTTAGAAACAAGTAGGTAATGTTTTCTGCTCTTTTTGGTTAGAGAGTGTTAAGCACATCTACACACATACACATCATTTATTATTTTTGTCTTATTTCAGGTGTAAGCATGGACCAAGGCATAGGTGTTGCAAACACTATGAAGATAATTGCATCTCTTATTGCATTAAAGTAAGTATATAAAAGTATCACTGTTCGCCATGGGGAATATATACAGAAATAACGTTTTAAAGATTGTATTTATTTGAGAGAGAGAAAAAACATGAGTGGGGGGAGGGGCAGAGGGAGAGGGACAAGTAGACTCCCCACTGAGCACAGAGCCAGATGCTGGGCTTAATCCAGGACCTGAGATCATGATCTGAGCCAAAGTCAGACACTCAACTGGCTGAGCCACCCAGGCGTGCCCCATATAGAAATAACTTTTGAATTAAAGCATGATTTCAAAGTAAATGGAAAAATAGACAGTAATTGCTATCATTCTTTGCATTTGACTTGAAGAATGAGAAATTTGTGAAAAATAGATAACAATTTAGCTTTTAGTATTCATTTACCAGATCCTTGGTTAATTAATTTTAAAATTCGCTTATTTAAAAGTTAGTGAAGGGGTGCCTGTGTGACTCAGTCGGTTAAGTGTCTGCCTTCAGCTCAGGTCATGATCCCAGGGTCCTGGGATCAAGCCCCGTTTCGGGCTCCCTGCTCAGGGGGAGTCTGCTTCTTGCCCTTCCTCTCCCTCTGCCCCCTCCCCTGCTCATGTTCTCTCTTTCTGTCTCAAATAAATAAAATTGTATAAAAAAATCAGTGTAAAACTTTTAAAGTAGAAGAGAAGGTGAAGCAACAACAGCAAAAAAGACAGAAAAATAAAGTTATTAAAATTTATATGTTGCAATGTGTTCTCATTAGAATGCGTGCTAGAACAAGGTCCCTGGGGTATGCTGTCTACTAGTGGATCAGCAGTCATACACATCCCCTGTGCGCAATCTGATACAGTGGCATTTGGTGTTGGACTTGTAAAGCTGTTACATTTTTGAAGGCATGGAGGTTACTGGAGCATGTTCAACAGTTACTCTACATGAAGGAAGTTAGCTGTGCCCACTGGCAGAAATTCCTCCCTCCCTAGTATATTTGTGTACTAGAATGTCTCTGCTCACACCCGTCCCCCGTTCTGTGCCTGCCGTCCTTCCATCCTCCATCACCACCACCTCTGGGGAGGAAGTCATTTTCATGCAGTTAGTCTGGTGCAGGTGGCACCACCTGCCACAAATTCTCTAGTTTTGTCTGTCACAATCCTGATGCTTTAAAAAGTTTATGTTCTTCCTTTATAATATCTGATCCCCACTCAGTTGGTGATGGGAAGTTGTACAGCACCCCCAAAAGACAGCCTCCCAGCAGTCACTCTGAGGAAGAGGGACTGTATCACATTTTGCTTCTGAATGTGAATGCCTGTGGTCTAATATTGATGGTGGCATATACCCAAGCTAACACTTACCTTAGAGTCCCTGAAGATATGAGCAGAGGTTAAAGCAGTATTTTTTCATTTGTGCAGTGGTTTCTGAAACACTCCTTCCAAATCTGATTTCCTGCCCCACTTGTACAATGGCGGGGGGGCGGGCAGCAATGTTGCTGGCAGCCCTCACGATCTGCCAGCTCCCAGGCAGGAGTTACGCCCTCCAAATGGACGTAATTCTGATTTAAGGGGAGACTTCAGGAGGGGAACTAAGAGAACTATTCTGATTAAATCGGCGGTATTTGAGAAAGTTTGGAAAGAGGGCAAGTGATATTTAAAAAAAAATTATATGAGGAAAGGAGAATTACTGAGGAAGGAAAACATCTAGTCATTGTATCAAAATGTGTACCAGTCCTATAAACTTGGCAATTTATGTATAAATTGGAATATTGTCCATGAATGTAAAATTATTTGGAGACCTGTAGGTGAGGAATTTACGCTACAAATATAGTAAAATACTTTGACAGTGCACCTCATTATCCTAACAGCTCAGTTATACCACATGTTAAATCACATCCCTGAGTAAATATTCGTATGAATTAGCCTTCCCTGCAGCTCACTATGCTCCATTCATACTTTTTGTTGGTTCCTCGTAAGTGCCAATCTCTGTTTTGTCTTTGTGCTTTCTGCCCAAGCTATCTGAAATGTTTTTCTCATGCTAGCTCCTTCTCTTTTCTGTTTAAATGTCACATCCTCTTTCACTTTCCCTTACCACCTAATTTAATATCGGCTGCCTCTTATTTGCCTCCTAGAGTCTTATTTCCTGCACAACACTTAACTGTAATCTGTAATTATTTTATGTACTTACTTATTTGCTCTTTCTCTAATGAGCGTGAAGCTCCATGAAGGCAAAAACTTTGTGTCCTCTTCACCACTCTGTCCCCAGCATCTAGTGTAGTGGTTGGCACATGAGAGGCCTTCAGTGAATGTTTTCTGAATACGTGAAAGGGTGAATGGATGGAAGGATGAATGGATCTCTTGGAAAATAGCAAGGAAAGATTGAACAGGAGTGTGATCCTTGAATCTTTAGATTAATATTGTTAAGATTATTAATGGCAAGATAAAGTGTGAACACTTCATGCATTAAACATATACTGGGCAGTTTCAGTTAAGCAAATGCATGGTAATTTATGCTGATTGGTCAGACAATTTAATTTTCATGTTTTAACCAGGTGTTAAATAGTTTCAGGTAAATTAATGAATGTTTCTTCATAGTAATTCAGTTTTTTTCTAAAAAAGAAGGCTGCTCTCTGGAAGATACAAACCTGACCTTTGGAACTTAGCAGGAATGTAGACATTTTTCCATCCCACTGGTGGTGAGAGAGGAGGATGATGGGAGACTGGTATTACAATGTATTGGTTGAATCATGTGAACTACTGTTCTTTTATATAACATTAGCTTTTGTGCTAATTGGAATTTTTCAGCCTCTCAGTATGAAGTGACATTTAAACTTCATTACCCTAAATACTGAAATGAAATTGACCAACAGTAGTCATCCTCTCTGTTCCCTTTTGCCCTATAGATAGTTGCAGGTAATATGGAAAAATGTTGGCAGCAAGTATGCCTTTGTAGTGGATTTGCTTTTTCGAGTTTTGTTTAGTATACTTTAAAGCTACCATTTCTTAGAGATGTTTTAGCCTGACACTGTTGAGCATAGAAATAAAAACCTAGGTATAATTATATTTTTTTCCTGGAGAATTCTTTTAACCTGATCATTTAAAAAATTGATATTAAAGGTCTAAAAATAAAATTATTTTTCTGTCAAAAGAATTCCTATTTATAGTAATGATTAAGAAGAGTTCTCTGTTAAAATTTCTGAAAAGAATTTTTTTTTTTTTGGAATTTCAGTGCTTTTGTTCCTAAAATTCAGTTATGGTTTAGGAATTTTAAATCCTATGTTAACAATGTTAACAAAATGTCAAGAAATGGAAGTTTGGTGCATAGACAAGCTTGGCCAGTGCTTGTGAGCCTTTCAAGTTTTTGAAAATCAAAGATGAAGTATAGTTACTGAAAAATTTTACTCTTATTTTAAGGTAATTGTTATAAAATTGAGGTCTTTAAGGCTTAATTTTGAAAATACTTTGATATAAACTGGGGTTATTTATTTATTTGGAATTATGTTTTGATTCTACGACAGTAAAATTTATATCTGACGGACCTCTCCACAGGGTGGCAGCATTTTCAACTCTGCTTGAGTGCAAACC
>NW_022590644.1:0-11400 GCF_004348235.1 Phoca vitulina | reverse complement strand
AAAAAAAAAAAAGAAAAGAAATTGTTGGAGCAAGAGGTCAGCAGAGATGGAATTAAATGGAAGAGTTGGTATTGCAAATGGGTTGATATGATATTCCTTTAGAAGCAAAAGGGAAAGGTCAGAGGATAGCTAAAGATCTGGAAACATTTTGAAATGGGAGGCAGAGAAATTGCAGAAGTTTATGTGGGATGACTCCAAATTCCTTAGAGGAGGAAGAAGAGACAGAGGTGGATTTACCATGAACCTAATGATGCCTAAAGCTCTGGAACCCTTATTTTCATGGGCCTCTCCCATTTCTAGCAATGTGTTCATATGTTTTTATAGAATTTGCAAAACTAAGATATTTAAACTGCAGTTGGTTTAGATTGATGTTTCTTTCCACTTCAGCTTCTTCTTTGTCACACCTTGCCCTCATCTGGATTGGCAATGGAATGGCAAAAGCATTTTTGGGATCTGGTTAATGGAAGTTGAGTTGGGGCTATGTTAAATTTGGGTTTAGTGGGATATATTTGTTTTGTTCTCAGTTACTTCTGTGTATAGTTAAGCAATTTCTAGCAATCTTGGTATAGGAATAGCTTCCGGAATACTCTGTCAACCATTGAATTGACTTAATCTGGCATCATAACATGTAGGTACAGGACCAAAGATCATAGGCCAACATGAACATTTTCTATGGTGCTTGCCATCAGAAGTATGTGGATGGTGGAAGAGAAACAAACTTTGAAAAATATGGAATCAGAAGCTAATCTGTAGGAGTTTCTTCCATATCTTATAGGTTATATCTGAAAGAAAATTAACAGAGGTTTTTCCTAAATTTGACAATGATCCTAAAAATTTATGTGACATAAACAATAACAGAATCAGGAAATTGAAAGAAACTTTTAAAAATATCAGTTAAAACCCTCCAGAAATTTATCAACCATGCTAAGGGAAAGACTGAATTATCTTTTTGTTCTCTCTGTAGAAAATAATATTATAAAGACATTATTATATGAAGAGATGATCAAAGAGTATGCAGGCAAAAAATTGTAAGAAAAAGTATTATAGAGGTGTGTCAGACAATTAATTACTAAAAACATTGTGTGATGTTTCTGTATATTATGACATTGTGGTATTTTCCACTTTTGTGCTCTGTGTTATTTCTTATGAACACAAAATATTGTATTCACAGTTTTGTATTCTTTTCCTTAAAGAATTCCTCTCCCTAAGTTGTGTAAGCTTTAGGTCATGTGTGCATTTGGAGGTGGGGTGTGGGAGAATGCCATGCGAGTTTCTATTTGAGGGCTTAAAGAGAGTGGGAAAAAGTCTGGAGTGAAGACTGTACAGCTGGGCTGGCGAGTCAACCGAGGAAGAGAGATGAAGGGGCAGGAGAGCTGCCCTGGAGGTCTAGCTGTGGCTGGATAGAGTATCTTTGTGATATGAAGAACACCAGATGATCCCTTGTAAAACAGCATGGTGCCATTATAGATTTTGAGTGGGCAGTGTAGATCAATGTCAGATTAAGATTTTAAAAATGGATCTGACAGCTGATAAAAGGACTATAGCTAGCTCCTCTGGCAGAATTTCATGCATCCTTTGATAACTCATTAACATGTCATCCTGAGATGATCTCACCTTTCACTGGGCTTTTGCCTTATCCATTAATGCTTTATCTCTTGTTGACACACCTGCACTTACAATGTTGGGATTCACAGTTTATGAGTCATTTGCTGTTGTTCCACTGATGCACATCTGTGCGTAGACTCCTCCATGGGGATAGGTCTCTTTTCTCTCTTGGGATGTTCTGGACCAGACACATTATCTGATCTCAATTAGTGTTCTAGAAGCATTCTTGACAGCTAGGGCCGCTTCTTTCTGCTGGGGCAAATGTTTGGGACCCACTCTGAAGTGTTGATGCTGGTGAGTAGAGAGGAAACACCATTTTGCCTCTAAGCAGTCCTTCCCAAAGTCTAGGAAACTAACCCAGTGGGTGGCCCAGTGGGTAAGTCTTTGAAATGCAAAGGAGAGGTATTGCTTCAACAATGCACCAAATGGAGACTGATGATTGAACTTGTAGTCCCTCGGATTACTAATATAGCTCTTGATAAGGTTCCAGGAGAGCTTCTACAAATGTTGCTTCATTTGATTGAGCTCCCATTCTGCTTCTGTTTATAATATCTTACTGTTTTCTTTACCAGAGAGTTCAGAACGTAAGTTTCTCTCCACAGTAAACACAGGACCACGAAAAATTGACAGAAAAGGAGAGTGGAGAAAGTGGATTAGATAGATATGGGATGAAGTAATAAAAGTATAGTTAAGATTTGTTCAGTGGTTAATGTGTGCCAGACATTGTGATAGCTTGCATATACAATACCTATCTATCTATCTATTGATCGATCTATCATCTACTCTTATCTATTCATCTATATCTATCTATATTTATCTATCTTCATCTCCACTTAGTTTTCACAGTAGCATATGAGACAGATACTCTTACTATCTCCCTTTTACATGTGAGATAACTGCGTCTTAGAGAAACTTAGTAACCTGCCGAGGTCACACAGTAAGAAAGTGTCCAAGCCAGGATGCAGACCCAAGTATGTCTGACTCCAGATCCCATTCTCTTTTATCCCCATGAGAGGCTGAGAGGTTGGTAGATGGAGATGAGCTTGGGTGGGTGTAGATAGGGCACAGTAGTAGGTACGAAAGAGAATATCATGGGGCAAAAAACCTGGTATCAACTTTTGGTGACAATTTGAAACTATATCACAAGTAATTTGTGCTACTAATTATTTGTTATTACTAATAATGCAATGTTTGTGAATGACTTACATGAAGATAAATTAGAGCAGATTTTACTATCACTCTTAATATTACTCTTACTTGGATTCTGCTATGTTCACTTTAAGTTAGAAAGAAAGCACTGGATTTACAGATGGGTGTTCCTTTGAAGGACTGGAGTTCCAGATGAAGTGATCCAAGAGGTACATTGACTATCATGGAATTTAAGTGGAAACCAGGTAAGAACCACCAGAGTGAAGATGCTGTGTGCAGAAGGATGTTGCAACTCTTGTGCATATGCTCTCAAATCTCCTTTCCATTGGGTTCCAGACTCTTTAATAGAGGTGTGAGTTGTTTATATCTGGGAGCAAAACTATGCAGAAAGTAGTTTGACCCATGCACAGGGCAGGAACGAAAGTAGACACAGAGGTCAGAAGCAACCAGGTTGAAGCTGCTACCCATTAAGCTGTATGACTCTGAGCAAGTCACTTAGCTTTCCCTAGCTTTAGTTCCCTTTTCTTAGTGCCGGTAATGGGTGGTATACTTGATTCACAGGCTCGTTGCAAGAACCAAAGGAGATTGTGACCTCTAGCTGTGATTGCTCTTTGAAAATCTGGTAGCAAGCAAGACCTTTAATTTCAGTGGGCTAAGGTCACTGGAAAATGGCATCCTGATAACATGTTGGAATGCCCTTAACTCACAAGTCTTTTCCTTCATCCCTCCCACACACTGACACACACACTCTCAGGGACTCCTCCACCCAAGCCTCTGCTTCCCAAATGCTTGAACATACCACTTTCCCAACAAAAACTATTAGGAATATTTTAGAGGAGTTGAAGTCCCTGACAGGGCTGGGCCCCAGTTTTGGTAACATGCTGATAGGATGTTTGAGAATTAGTTCTGAAAGTCATTACTTTCCCCCTAAATGGAATTTTTCCTGGGAGGCCATAAAAATGGAAAGATTAAAATTTTTTACTAGGTTGATCAGTAAACCTGATCCTCTGGTTTGATACATCACAAACAAGAAAATAATAAAAGGCATTTAAACAGAGGCTTTTTGCCAGGGGTCTTCTCAACACATCGTAAAACATTAGGACATGACAAGTAAGAGACTGGGATCAGCTGTGCCTGTAAACTAGCACTCATTCACAGCCTGTGCATTCAGGGCGGGAGAAAACTTGAAGGGCATGGGGGGTTGCATAATCAGGTCTTGTGAGCCAGCAAGAGCGCACTCTGGGCTGGGCTTCTGCCCTGAGCCTTGTTGGCTGTTCTAGTGTCCTCTACCAAGGAAAATCGGAGTCTAGCTTGCTCATGGCTGCTCTGACCAGCAGCTTCAGGCTCCATCTGTTCCTGATACTGAGGACATCCAAAATGCTGGGCATGACATCTTACCTGGTGCCTACAGCCCTTTAAATTCAGTCTGTAAGAAGACAAGACTGAAAGAATGATGTTATCAATAAAAATGGAGATTTCCTTTGGAGGAAGTTGGAAAGTTCAGACTGTGATAATATTTCATACGTCATTCAGTTTACATTTGTTGGCTCTTTTTCATGGTCCATCCCATGTAACTGGATGGGAGCTAGGATAGAAAGGGATGCCATCTCTCACCCCCACTCAACACTGTTTTGCCCATATTTTATCATAGCATTTACCGTTGATGTGGCTTTCCATCTAGACTATAAATCTATTGAGTGCTTGATGTGTTAGGCTTCAATGAATGTTTGCCTTTATATTCTCCACCTGACCAGGCTGATGAATTCCTCTAGATTTAAAAACCATCTTCTCATTGATAAAATTTTATCCTAGATTATATGATCTCTCCTTGGCAGTTATCTACTTGATACATTCATGAATTTCTCATAGAAATTTCAAAGTCAAAATGTAAAAAATGCCAACAGAAGTTTATTCCCCACCAACCTGCCCTTCGTGACACCCACCCTCAAGTTTTCTCTTATCTCAGTGAGTGACACCACATCTACTCACTTATTCAAACTGGAAACGGGGAAGTCACCTGTGGTTCTTTCCTTTCTCTGACTCAGACATTCAATTTGCCATCAAGGCCATGTCCCAGGTGTGTCTCAAATTCTTCTACTTTGCTTCATTATTTTAGTCTGAGTCACCATCACCTCTTATCTGGATACAAGAGGCTCCTGAATGGTCTTCTTGTTTGTATTCTTATTCCCACTAACCCATCCTCCTATTCTCTACACAATATTCTTTTTTTTTGTTTTGTTTTCACACCCTTATCTACTTCTCATCTTCCTTTGTTAGTTTTAAGCAAATCTCAGACACCTTAATTTTCATCCATAAACATTATAGATCTATGTACATATATGCGTATGTGTGTATAGTGTAATATATATATGCACACATATTCCTTTTCGGTAAACTTAACCACAATAGTATTATTTACTTAAAAATGTAATAATACTTAAAAATACCATCAGTTACTTTTGAGTCACTATTCAAATTTTCAATTATATCATAAATTTCATAGTTTTAACAGTTTTTAAAATATCAGAATCCCAATAAGATCTATGCATTGTGATTCTTTAATATGTCTCATAAATCTATTTTAATCTCTAGGTCCACCAATCCTCTTTTTTCCCCCTGTAATTTATTTGGTAAAGAAATCAAGTTGTTTCTCATGACTGTCTCGCAGTCTGGATTTTTCTTATTGCATCTTTATGATATATTTAAACCTGTCCCTTTGTCTTCAGTATTTCTTATAGATTGGTAGATAGATCTAGAGGCTTGACTAGATTAAGGTTTGAGTTTTTAGAGATGACTACTCCATAGTGGCATTGTGTTTTTCCACTAGGGGACTTGTGATGTCTAGTTGTCCCTCTTTTTGTCATATTAGCAGATATTAATTCAATACTCAGATTCATTACTTCATTAGGAGTTATAAGACAATGATATTCAAATTTATTATTTCTTTTTCATTAATTAGATGGGCTACATCTATAAAGAGAAATGTCCTCTAATCTACTTTTTGGAGAGCAATGTTACCAGAATGACAAGGAATCTTCTGCCTTTGGTAATATCCCTCCCTCTGAAGACAACTAAAAAAGCTGGACAGAAAAAAATATAGTCTTTTTTTTTTTTTTTAAGATTTTATTTGTTTGACAAAGAGAGACACAGAGAGAGAGGGAACACAAGCAGGGGGAGTGGGAGAGGGAGAAGCAGGCTTCCCGCCGAGCAGGGAGCCAGATGCGGGGCTCGATCCCAGGACCCTGGGGCCATGACCTGAGCTGAAGGCAGACGCTTAATGACTGAGCCACCCAGGCGCACCCCCCGAAAAAAGTCTTAAAGTAACAATGAGGGGCGCCTGGGTGGCTCAGTTGGTTAAGTGATCGCCTTCAGCTCAGGTCGTGATCCTGGCGTTCCAGGATCAAGTCCCGCATCGGGCTCCCCGCTCAGCAGGGTGTCTGCTTCTCCCTCTGACCCTCCATGCTCTCATGCTCTCTTTCTCATTCTGCCTCTCAAATAAATAAATAAATAAAAAATTTTAAAAAAATTAACAATGAGGAAAAACAATAATGATAATTATGAGACAGTTCTGAGAGATGAACCTCAGCTGCTTCTGCCCTGGAGGTGTTCAATAGACACCTATTGAACACCTCCAGGGCAGAGCCACATTTTTGGCAGTTTAGTGTGGGAAGGGGACAAGAGTTAGAGTCAGGAGGTTGAGACCCTGAAGAATTGCACTGTTCAAAAATGTTCTTGCCCTGGGGGCACGTGACCATTCCAGGGAAAAGGATGAAAGACAGAGACAAGGATTGGAGTCCAGCACCCTCCAAGGGGGAAAAAACTTGAAACATTCCCTACTCAGGCCTGAGAACTCAACAGGATGTGCCTTGGGAATGGGGATATGACTTTACTTTGGGAGGTCATCTTGGTGACTCAGAAAACCTTGGTTCCCAGTAGCTAGGGCCCTCAGGTACCTGGTAAAAGGAGAAAAAACAAAAATACCTCTTTGAAGGAGATAAGACCATCTAAGGTCATCTAAGGTCTCAAATTATTTCTGTAGATAACTAAAAAAAGAAAAGGTCTGAAAACTATCAGAAACAATGAGATACACCAATGGATAAAACAATGTAAGCCAGAACCAGCAAAAACACACAAACCACAGAGATACCAGTTTCAGAATGATCAGATATGGGCTACAGAACTACTATACTTACTAAATTCATGGAGATAAATTTGAAATGTAAACATTCCAGCAGGGAGCTAGATACTATAAAGAGTGAAACTCAATGTTTCCCTTCCAACATCAGGAACAATTTCGAAAAGTGTATTTGCTCTTGTCACTCCTATTTATCGTTGTACTGGAGGTTCTAGCAAAAGCAATTAGGATAAGTAAGTAAATAAGTAAGTAAATAAATAGCATCTGGATTGGAAGGGAAGAAGTAAAACTATATCCATAGATGAAGTGATCTTGTGTATAGAAAATCCTAAGGAACCCACTAAAAAACTATTAGGACTAAAAAAATTCACCAAGGTTGCAGGATATAAGATCAATACATAAAAATCAATTGCATTTCATACACTAACAATGAGCATTCTGAAAATAAAATTGAGAAAACAATTCAATTTATAATGGCATCAAAAAGAGTAAAATAGATACAAATTTAACAAAAGAAGTGCAAAATTCATACACTGAAAACTACAAAACATGGGCTGAAGAAATGAAAAAAATCTAAATGAATGGAAAAATATTCCATGTTCATGGATTGGAATACTTAATGTTGTTAAGATATCAATATTCCTTAAATTTATCTACAAATTCAACACAATCCCTCTCCAAATCCTAACTGGCTTTTTTCCAGAAATGGACAAGTTGATCTTAAAATTCATATGGGAATAATTAAGAGTATACTTACCTTGATGCGCACTGAATAATATATGGAATTGTTGAGCTACTATATTGTACACTTGAAACAAATATAACACTGTATGTTAACTACACTGGAATTAAAAAAAAAACATGAAAAAACAATTCATATGGCAATGCAAGGAACTCATAATAACCAAAACAAACTTGAAAAAGAACAAAGTTGTAGGACTCATACTTTCTGATTTAAAACATTACTTACTACAAAGCTGAGTAATGAGGATAGACATGTTGATCAATGGAATAGAAATGCAAATACAGAAATAATACCCTACATTCTGGTAAATTGACTTTTGACAAAAGTATCAAAATAATTCAATGGTAAAAGGATAATCTTTTCAAAACATGTTACTGGGACAATTGGAAATCCACATGCAAAGGAATGAATTTATACTCTTTGAGTTAACTCAAAACGGATCATAAAAATTAAATGTTAGAGCTAAAACTACAAAACTCTTAGAAATAATAGGAGTAACTCTTCATGGTCTTGGATTAGGCAATAATTTCTAAAATATGACACAAAACGCGTAACAAAAAAACAGATAAATTGGACCTCACCAAATTTTTAAAAAGATTTTATTTATTTATTTGACACAGAGAGAGAGCAAGCGAGCACAAGCATGGGGAGTGGGAGAGGGAGAAGCAGGCTCCTGGCTAAGCAGGGAACCCAATGCGGGGCTCCATCTCAGGACCCTGGGATCATGACCTGAGCCAAAGGGAGATGCTTAACCACCAAAGGAGGTTATCTTTACATTAAGATAAACATTAAGAGAGTGAAAAATGTGTGTGTAACTTGCACACTGATAGATGGAAAACAGAATGATAAAAAAATAATTAATTCAAAGGAAGGCATGAAAGGAGAGCCTTAGGAACAAAGAACAGGTGGCTTAAATAGAAGGATACAAGAAAATGATAGGTTTAAATCCAACTGGGCTAGCGCTAGGACCTAAAGGGACCAAGTGTTCCAGTTAAAAGATGAAAGTTTTTCTAGATAGAATTTAAGAAATATCCACTATAGGTTGTTTATAAGAGAAAGATTAAAAACACAAGGTTTTAAAAAGGTTGAAAATAAGTGAACAAAGATACCATGGGAAAAACTACAAGAACACTGGTGTAGCTATTATCAGGCAAGTGGACTTTAAGATAGAGAGCATTGGGGGCACCTGGGTGGCTCAGTTGGTTAAGCTTCTGCCTTTGGCTCAGGTCGTGATCCCAGGGTCCTGGGATGGAGCCCTGCATTGGGCTCCTTGCTCAGTGGGGAGCCTGCTTCTCCCTCTGCACCTCCCCCTGCTTGTGCTTGTGCTTGTGCTCTCTCTCTCTCTGTGTCAAATAAATAAAAAAAAAAACCCTTTAAAAAAAAAGAGAGCATTTTTAGAGTGGGTCACTACATAATGATAAAAGGTTCAAATCACTAGAAAGATTTAATAATTTTAAACTTTTAGTTCTTGTAAATGTTTACAAATTTGTAATTTGTGGGATTTATTTTCTCATTCTAAACCAACTTACTTTTGTACCTAATTCTGTATTAAAAATGTATTTTTTTAGTTAGTCACCATACAGTACATCATTAGTTTTTGACGTAGTGTTCCATGATTCATTGTTTGCATATAACATAATATAATAAAAAATTATATAAAAAAAGAAACAGATCCTTTAACAACACTTTTTTGGGGGGGCATTTCTCAATAACTAAACCTGTCCACTTACGGAGATACAAAATACTGTAAAAAAGAGATGCTTGCACTGGAATCCTCCAGACTTCAGATCAAATCCCAGCTCTATCATTTAGTATAAATTGAGTAACATCTCCAAATCTCTGTTTTCTCATCCATAAAATGTGAATACTATTATTTAAATCACGAGGTGATTGTGAGGATTCAGTGAAATAAAGTATACAAAGGCTAAAAAAATGTATTTTTTTTTTCTTAAAGAGTTCTCCTTATCACCTGGCTTCCTGCTTGTGTCAGTCTCCCCCTTACTCACTGTGCTTCAGTCTCTCTGGGCTCCTTTCGGTTGCTTGAGTGTATCAAGTCTTGGGACCTTTGCATATGGCCGGACTATGGTCTCCTCATCCTGCAGGTCTCAACTCAGGTGACATGTACTGAAAGTACCTTCTCTGGCTACTCTGATTCTCCACATAGATTATAAGCCTCCATTATTTTTCATCTCAGCCCTTTTTTGAAGGGATAACCTGCCTTCAATTATAGAATATAGGCCCTATGAGGTCAGTAACCATGTCTTGCTTTCCATTGTATTTCTAGGATTTATAAAAATGTTGAAGGAATGAATGGGAAGGAGTGGATGAAGGAAGAAAGGAGAGTCATGGAGCTAGCATGTATCTGCTCAGGGTGGTCTAAGCAGGTGTGATGAAATCTGGGGCCAGAGTAAAAGGCTTAGACTGAGGTAAGAGGTGACTACAGGCAGAGAATGCAGGAAGCCATGGAGATCCAAGGGAAGAAGATGATTCCATGCCCAGGGCAGATCCTGGGCAGCACAGAGGGAGAAGGAGAAGCAGGGTGAACCTCACCCAGGGGCCAGATGTGATTCTGCCTAGGGCTGGTGCTGTTCTCCATCCCTGGGTGTTTCCATTCCTGGCCTTTAATGTGATGAGAGAGCCATGTTCTAAGAACTCTGACTAAAAGCAAAGTCCTCCTGTTTTCTCCAGCACCACCTTTTTTTTTTTAATTTAATTTTATTATGTTATGTTAATCACCATACATTACATCATTAGTTTTTGATGTAGTGTTCCATGATTCGTTGTTTGCGTGTAACACCCAGTGCTCCATTCAATACGTGCCCTCTTTAATACCCATTACCAGGATAACCCATCCCCCCACCCCTCTCCCTTCTAGAACCCTCAGTTTGTTTCTCAGAGTCCATAGTCTCTCATGGTTCGTCTCCCCCTCTGATTTACCCCCCTTCATTTTTCCCTTCCTACTATCTTCTTCTTCTTCTTTTTTTTAACATATAATGTATTATTTGTTTCAGAGGTACAGGTCTGTGATTCATCAGTCTTACACAATTCACAGTGCTCACCATAGCACATACCCTCCCCAATGTCTATCATCCAGCCACCCCATCCCTCCCACACCCCACCACTCCAGCAACCCTCAGTTTGTTTCCTGAGATTAAGAATTCCTCATATCAGTGAGGTCATATGATACATGTCTTTCTCTGATTGACTTATTTCGCTTAGCATAATACCCTCTACTTCCATCCATGTCGTTGCAAATGACAAGATTTTGTTTTTTGGGGGGTGCTTGGGTGGCTCCATTGTTAAGCATCTGTCTTCGACTCAGGTCATGATCCCAGGGTGCTGGGATTGAACCCCGCATTGGGCTCCCTGCTCAGTGGGAAGCCCGCTTCTCCCTCTCCAGCTCCCCCTGCTTGTGTTCCCTCTCTTGCTGTGTCTCTCTCTGTCAAATAAATAAATATAATAAAATAAAATAAAAAAGATTTCGTTTTTTTGATGGCTGCATAATATTCCATTGTATATATATACCACTTCTTCGTTATCCATTCATCTGTTGATGGACATCTTGGCTCTTTCCATAGTTTGGCTATTGTGGACATTGCTGCTATAAACATTAGGGTGCATATGACCCTTCTTTTCACTACATTTGTATCTTTGGGGTAAATACCCAGTAGTGCAATTGCTGGGTCGTATGGTAGCTCTATTTTCAAATTTTGAGGACTCTCCATACCGTTTTCCAGAGTGGCTGCACCAGCTTGCATTCCCACCA
>NW_022590643.1:0-11402 GCF_004348235.1 Phoca vitulina | reverse complement strand
GGTTTTTCATAGATGGCTTTTATGATATTGAGGTATGTACCCTCTATGCCTATACTCTGAAGAGTTTTGATCAAGAAACGATGCTGTACTTTCTCAAATGCTCTTTCTGCATCTATTGAGAGGATGATATGATTCTTGTTCTTTCTTTTGTTAATGTATTGTATCACGTTGATTGACTTGAGGATGTTGAACCAACCTTGCAGCCCAGGGATAAATCCCACTTGGTCGTGGTGAATAATCCTTTTAATGTACTGTTGGATCCTATTGACTAGTATTTTGGTGAGAATTTTTGCATCCATGTTCATCAAGGATATTGGTCTGTAATTCTCCTTTTTGCTGGAGTCTTTGTCTGGTTTTGGGATCAAGGTAATGGTGGCCTCATGAAACGAGTTTGGAAGTTTTCCTTCCATTTCTATTTTTTGGAACAGTTTTAGAAGACTAGGTATTAATTCTTCTTTAAATGTTTGGTAGACTTCCCCTGGGAAGCCACCTGGCCCCGGGCTTTTGTTTGTTGGGAGATTTTTGATGACTGCTTCTATTTCCTTAGTGGTTATAGGTCTGTTCAGGTTTTCTATTTCTTCCTGGTTCAGTTTTGGTAGTTGATACATCTCTAGGAATGTATCCATTTCTTCCAGGTTATCGAATTTGCTGGCATAGAGTTGCTCATAATATGTTCTTATAATTGTTTGTATTTCTTTGGTGTTGGTTGTGATCTCTCCTCTTTCATTCATGATTTTTGATTTGGGTCCTTTCTCTTTTCTTTTTGATAAGTCTGGCCAGGGCTTTATCAATCTTGTTAATTCTTTTAAAGAACCAGCTCCTAGTTTCGTTGATCTGTTCTACTGTTCTTTTGGTTTCTATTTCATTGATTTCTGCTCTGATCTTTATGATTTCTCTTCTCCTGCTGGGTTTAGGCTTTATTTACTGTTCTTTCTCCAGCTCCTTTAGGTGTAGGGTTAGGTTGTGTACTTGAGACCTTTCTTGTTTCTTGAGAAAGGCTTGTATTGCTATATACTTTCCTCTTAGGACTGCCTTTGCTGCCTCCCAAAATTTTGAACAGTTGTGTTTTCATTTTCATTGGTTTCCATGAATTGTTTTAATTCTTCTTTAATTTCCTGGTTGACCCATTCATTCTTTAGTAGGATGCAGTTTAGCCTCCATGTATTTGAGTTCTTTCCGACTTTCCTCTTGTGATTGAGTTCTAGTTTCAAGGAACTGTTGTCTTAAATTGGCAGGGAATGATCCCCGTCTTTTGGTACCAGTTGAGGCCTGACTTATGACCTAGGATGTGATCGATTCTGGAGAATGTTCCATGGGCACTAGAGGAGAATGTATATTTTGTTGCTTTGGGATGGAATGTTCTGAATATGTCTGTGAAGTCCACTTGGTCCAGTGTGTCATTTAAAGTCTTTATTTCCTTGTTGATCTTTTGCTTAGATCTGTCCATTTGAGTGAGAGGGTTGTTAAGGTCCCCCAGTATTATTGTGTTGTTGGCAATGTGTTTCTTTGCTTTTGTTATTAATTGCCTTATATAATTGGCTGCTCCCATGTTAGGGGCATAGATACTTAAAATTGTTAGATCTTCTTGTTGGATAGACCCTTTAAGTAGGATATAGTGTCCTTCCTCATCTCTTTATTACAGTCTTTGGTTTAAAATCTAATTTGTCTGCTATAAGGATTGCCACCCCAGCTTTCTTTTGGTGTCCATTAGCATCGTAAATCGTTTTCCATCCCCTCACTTTCAATCTGGGGGTGTCTTTGGGTCTAAAATGAGTCTCTTGCAGACAGCATATCGATGGGTCTTGTTTTTTAATCCAATCTGATAGCCTCTGTCTTTTGATTGGGGCATTTCTCCCATTTACATTCAGGGTAGCTATTGAAAGATAAGAATTTAGTGCCATTGTATTGCCTGTAAGGTGACTGTTACTGTATATTGTCTGTGTTCCTTTCTGGTCTATGTTGCTTTTAGGCTCTCTCTTTGCTTAGAGGACCCCTTTCAAGATTTCTTGTAGGGCTGGTTTGGTGTTTGCAAATTCCTTTAGTTTTTGTTTGTCCTGGAAGCTTTTTATCTCTCCTTCAATTTTCACTGACAGCCTAGCTGGTATGTATTCTTGGCTGCATATTTTTCTCATTTAGTGCTCTGAATATATCCTGCCAGTCCTTTCTGGCCTGCCAGGTCTCTGTGGATAGGTCTGTTGCCAATCTAATGTTTCTACCATTGTAGGTTACATATCTCTTCTCCCGAGCTGCTTTCAGGATTTTCTCTTTGTCTCTGAGACTCATAAGTTTTACTATTAGATGTCGGGGTATTGACCTATTTTTATTTATTTTGAGAGGGGTTCTCTGTGCTTCCTGGATTTTGATGCCTGTTTCCTTCCCCAAATTAGGGAAGTTCTCTGCTATAATTTGCTCCATTATACCTTCTGCCCCTCTCTCTCTTTCTTCTTCTTCTGGGATCCCAATTATTCTAATGTTGTTTCGTCTTATGGTATCGCTTATCTCTCGAATTCTGCCCTCGTGATCCAGTAGTTGTTTATCTCTCTTTTTCTCAGCTTCTTTATTTTCCATCATTTGGTCTTCTATCTCACTGATTCCCTCTTCTGCCTCACTTATCCTAGCAGTTAGCGCCCCCATATTTGATTGCACCTCATTAATAGCCTTTTTGTATTTGACTTGGTTAGATTTTAGTTCTTTTACTTCTCCTGAAAGGGTTTCTCTAATAATTTCCATGCTTTTTTCAAGCCCAGCTAGTATCTTTAAAGTGATGATTCTGAACTCTAGATCTGACTTCGTAGTAATGTCCGTATTGAGTAAGTCCCTGGCAGTCGGTACTACCTCTAGTTCTTTTTGTTCAGGTGATTTTTTCCATCTTGTCATTTGTGCAGAGGAGAATAGATTAATGAGAGAACAAAATGCTAGCAGGGTAACAACGTCCCCAGAAAATATACTCTAAACAAATCAGAAAAGACCTGAAGCAGTGGGAAAAGAAAGGGAAAGAGAGAAAAAAGAAAAAGAAAAAGATAAAGATAAAAACAAACAAAACAGAACAAAAGAAAACAAAAAAAAAAACCAGAATGTGATCAAATATGATCAGGCTGGTATATAGATCAGTGCCACACACTAGATTTTGGGTTTCTTTTGGTCTTTTAGAAGAAAGTGCCTCCCAAACTTTTAAAGAAAGAAAAACTTATATATGTACAAAAATAAGGGTTGATATGATGAAGGGATGGAATATGACTATAAAGATGGAAATTATAAAAAAATTTATAAAAGGAATTGATAAGAAGTTCTTTGAAAAAAGAGGATTTAAAAAAAAGAAAAAGAAAAATAAGGGAGAGAATGTGATCAGGCAGGGGAGTAGAAAAAAACCATACACTAGAGATTTAGGGTATATTTTGATCTGTTAGAGGAAACTATCTCAAAATTTTAAAGAGAGAACCACTTATATATATATATGCCCAAAATACATGTTACTACTATGAAGGGATAAAATATGACTCTAAAAATGAAAAATAAAAATGTTTTTTAAAAAAGGTATTGATAAGATGTTGGTTGAAAAAGGGAATAAGAAAAATTCAAAAAAAAAAAAAAAAGACAGTTAAAAAAAAACTTTGAAAGACTAAAGAATCATGGTAAAAAAGCTATGAATTCTATGTGCAGTATTCCCCTAGCGCTGGAGTTCTGCCGTTCTCATTGATCAGTAAACTTGGTCTTGGCTGGCTGTTCTTGCTGATCTTCTGGGGGAGGGGCCTGTTGCCGTTGTTTCCAAATGTCTTTGCCGGAGGCGGAATTGCCCCACCCTTGCCCGGTCCGGGCTAAGTAATCTGCTCGGGTTTGCTCTCCGGAGCTTTTGTTCCCTGCAAGCTTTCCGTACAGCTTTGGAGGCGGGTAGTGAAAATGGCGGGCTCCCAATCTCTGCCTCGGAGGAGCCGAGAACTCGGGGCCCTGCTCCTCAGTGCGCCCCCAGAGAAAAGCAGTCAGTCACTCCCGTCTCCCCAGTCTCTGGCCTCACTCCGTGCTCACCCGGCCTGTGACCGAGCGTTTTTATCTCTGGCACCCAACCCCATGTGGAGTCTCCAAACCCAGCAGATCCCTGCGGTGCGCTCCCGCGCCTCTCCTCCTGGGGGAAGAAGGGGAGTCTCCCCGGATCTGACGCTTATTGGGTCCCTGCTGGAGGAGCAGTGGCCCGACTGTGCTGCGGATCACGGTTTATGGCAACCCCGAGCTGAGAGCCCGCGCCTGGGCTCCGTCTCTGCAGCCGGCTTCCCCGCTCCGATACCTGGGAGCTCTGCCGCACTCAGGCACCTCCGGACTTTCTGTGACCCCGAGGGTCCTGAGACCACACTGTCCCACGAGGGTTCCACTCCCCGCTTAGCCACCGGAGTGACGTCCCTCACTGGAGCAGACTTCTAAAAGTTCCGATTTTGTGCTCCGTGGCTCTATCACTTGCCAGAAGTGGCTGACAGAAGCCCCTCCCCCGCCATCTAGCCTCCTGAATATCGCCTCAGATTCAGTTCTCCGCACGTCCTACCTTCCAGAAAGTGGTCGCTTTTCTGTTCAGAGAGTTGTTGCTATTCTTTTCTTCGATCTCCTGTTGAGTTTGTAGGTGTTCAGAATGGTTTGATCCCTATCCAGCTGAATTCCTGAGAGGAGACGAAATCCAGCGAGTCACAATATTTCTTAATAAAAGTAATTATCAAAGGGATTCCCTAGCTATTTTAGGAGCCTCATATTTTCTATGCTAAATTATTTAATCTATCAAACTTGGGTTCTCTTATCAGAGACTAGACATTAAACAGTCCAAATCTTCCTCCAACAAGGGTTTTTCTGGTATGAGAGCATCTTTTTCATAATTGTTAGTTTTCTTTTCCTTTAGGTATGATAATTAAATCCTAAATTCCTTTAGGTATGCTAATTAAAAGGTATAGAGGGCCATTAAAATATTAAAAATGCAGGAAGAATTAACATTGTTCCTCTTAGCAGATGCACAATATATGTTTTTTTAACACCTAGGTGTCATACATAGGGAAAATGAAGGATGATTGACAAAGAATTACAAAAGAATGTGGCCTCACAGGCCAAATACCAATTGACTAATGAAAATGAAATGGAAAGACATTGGGTTTAATACAGACAAAACATTTCTTGAGTAAAGAAAGTGAGAAAGGTAATTCACAGGTTTTTTTCTAATGCAGCAGTAATAAGAAAGTACTATATTCCTGAACTCCATACACTAGAATGTTACAAAAACAAATCTCTGTCCCTGAATCCCATTAATCTGAATAAAACTGATTAGAACAGGCTATCTAAGAAGAGTGAGGACCCTAAGTATCTTGAACTGTAATTTTGAAAGGAAGTGAGAGATTTACTCCCCAGACCCATTTGTGAGTTTCCCTAAAGCCTACTATATAGAAACACAGTTCTTTCAATTGTGTTATTAATTCTCATACATTTTATCTACATTTTCCAACTGAATGGTCTTCGCTTTGATTGTGTCTTTGTTCTTATTTGTCCTGATGAGACATTATTTTAAGGATGTTTTTCCTCTCTTCTATAAAAACAATTAGGAAAATATTATTTCTAAATAGTAACAAACACTAACTTTGTGTTTCATTCAATTCAACATTTAGTAGCATCTCCCAGCTGACTTCCTATGCAATGAAAAGAAAGAAAATGCCATAGTAAAGAGAAACAGCTGTTTCTTCTAACATTACACGTCTTATAAATCCCTTCTTGTGAATAAAATGTAATCATCCCCTTTTTTTCCAAAGGTAGGGGAGATCAGCTCCAAATAATGACAATCAGAAACAAAGATGACTAACAATCTCCTTCAAACAATGGGGATATATGTATGACCCACAGTTCCCCATTTCTCAATTCTTCTTTAGAAGAAAATAAAGGGAAGTTGGTTATAATAACAATCATCTTCTTTCAAGTGAGGATCTCAGATTTTGAAAAGTTCTTTAGGATGTCAGCACTGAAGAATAGGTTCACATTGTCAAAGCTATTTGCAATTGATATTGCAAGAAAGTTTTAACGATAGGGAAATCAGTTTGTGTCAAAGCAACTTAGGCCATTAGTGATACCATTTTCTCCATCTGTCAAACAAATAGCACTGAACATCTTTTGAACAGCTGTTCAAATTAGCATAAGCTCACAGGCCTGAGGCCTAAATATGTAATTTGGCTGACCCTAATAGTAATTGTGCCTCTTACCAAGTGAGTGTTCATGAAAATACATTTTGTCACTGCTTCTGGCCTTCTTTTGAACATTTATGTCATTCTTCTATTTTTGCAACTTGTGATGGTATTCTTTTATTTATACATTTTCTTTAATTTATTATCAGCTTTCATTTAGACCCTAAGCCTGTTTTTGCAACCTCTACTCATAATGGCTTAGGCTAAACCATGTGCTAGATTTTTTAAAATTCATTTTTCCTGTAATAGAAACTCAAGATGTCTGAAGCAAAAGTTGGCATATTGGCCTCTTGGGAATGTTTACTTAAGGTGCAAATTCTCTATTCTCAACTCTTATATAGAAAACCAAAGGAGAACCATCTGAGGAGTAAAAATTAGGGAAAAAAAAAGCCTACAGCATCAGGCCTAAGCTACCATTTACCGTCTCCTGTTTGGGGTGGGAGCCCACATGCTCTCTCTCTCTCTCCCTGTCTTCCCCACCCTCCCTCTCTCTGTGGGAACAACATATGAAGGACATGAATCTGAAAAGATAAGACACCTTGAGAGTGAAGACAGAAAGCAAGGCAAGGTGGGAAGAGAACAAATAGGGAAGAATTCTAAGAGAGCCTGAAGGTGCAAAGCTTTTATATTTCCCATAAACAAATCAATCAAATTTACAACTCCAGATCCTTGAGAAGGGTTTTAGGTGCTCCAGTACTTACAGTGAAGTTGGAAATATACAGTGTTTGGGTTCCAGGGACAAGGAAGACTTATTTAGAATTTGAGGCAATTTATGTTGGGTATCCTTAGTAATTACAGTGTTATGACTGCGAAATAAATCAATACATTTGTGTTTGTAGTAGAGCATTTAAGCAAAATAGGTCAATATACTTATGCTACTTGTAGGAAATTTATGTTGAAAGAATAATCTTTAAATGGATACACTGATGCCTTCCAAATTGATCTCTAGTATAGACCCTTCCTCTCTTAAAGAAAAATTGCACTAGACAGAGTTAAACCAGGGCAGGGAAGACTTTATTCAAGACTATCACTGTAGGCCATTTGTGTTTGCTAATTTACACATGTCAAAAGTTTAGGCTCCTACCCTCCCACAGAGACTGGGAGATGGGGTCACTATCTTTCTTGATGATTACATTTCAAAAAGGTAGTGCCTGGGTCCTGGAGAAAGACATTCGTGGGTTGTAGATCTTGCAAGAGGTGGGAGAAGATTTACATCTCAAAGGGGCAGAGAAAGAATTAACAATTGCAAGTTTTCTAAAGTAAATGCTCTGAGAAAAGGGAACCTCTAATCAGGAAGAAACCTGTCTAAAACTTAGTCAAGCTGAGGGAAACGTTAAGACCCTGTTGGCTACCCTGGAACTGTAACTGTTACTCAGCATTACCATTGGATGTCTAACTGGCACCTAAAACAACACATCCAAATTGATCTCCAAGTCTTCCTCTGCAAAACCATTCCTCCCATAGACTCCCAGCCTCAGTAATGATAAATCTCAGTAAAATCTTAGAGTCATCCTGGTCTCCTCTTAAAAAGCATCCAGAAACCAACAATTTCTCACCATCTGTACTGTCCCACATATTGATTATTTAAATAGGTCAAGTGGCCTCCCTGCTTCTGATTTTGTCCCCCGTCCCTTTCATTTAGAAGCCAGACTGAGCCATTGCGAGCATAAGCCTGATTATATTATTCCTTTGCTCAAAACCTTCCAATGGCTTCCATCACATTCAGGATATAATCCAAAATTCTCACAGTGACATCTGATGTCCTACTTACCTCACCCCACGTTATTTCTCTGAACTTTTCTCCTACAGCTTTCTCTCCCCTCTGTCCTACTTCAGCCACACTGGCCTCCTTGCTGTTCCAGGAGCACGCCAGGACCTGGTCACTTGCTAGTCCCTCTAGAATATCTTCCTAGGATATCCTGATGGTTTTCTTCCTCCCAAGCTTTAGGTCTCTACTCAAATGTGCCTTTCTCAGTGAAGCTTTCCATTCCACAGTATCTAAATTGTGACCCTCTTATAACCTCTGTTCCCTTATTTTTCTCCCTAGCATCAATTACCATGTAGATTACTATATGTTACATTTGTCCTGTTTATTATGTCTCTCTCATTGAGACCCTACACTCCCCGTCGACTGCTATATCCCTATTACCCAATATATAGCCTGACACATGTTAGATTCTTTGTAAATATCTATTGAATATTGAAAGAATTACTGTCTCTAACACACATACACACACACAAAATAGAAAATTCAGAATAAATGTGTCTGTTCAGCATCATTTGCACCCCCTTCTAAATTCTTCCCTGTATCCCTTCCCAGTAAAGTCTAGGTTAGATTCTACTAGTAAAAAACATTCAAGCAAGATTTGGGGAACAAAAGAGAAACCATTATACTCCTTCCTCAGCTATACTGGGCCAACTGGTGGGGAGAGAGCAGATGTGAGCTGTGTGCCCCTTCCTGGTCATTCTCCTATGACTCATCTGTTCTAGAATCTAGACAGTAGCCTCTTTTCCTTTAGAAAGCCCATGACTATTTTTCCTGACCTGTAACCCTTTAACTCTTTCAGAGGTTTGATAAGTTCCAATCCCCTTTATTTAATCCCTTCCTGTCCACTTTTGTTTACTATATGAAACTCTGAATAATACTCCAAACTTAGAAATATGAATGTATCAACACACATACATCAGAGAATATACAATTAAAAAAAAAAAATCTTCACCTATAATCATGACTCTTTTCCCCAGTCTGATCTTTTGCTTCTGCTCTTTAGTTCTGTCATCTAATTACCCTCCCCCCCGAAAGACTGCACCAATTCTTTTCTTTATTGTTATGTTAATCCCCATACATTACATCATTAGTTTTAGATGTAGTGTTCCATGATTCATTGTTTGTGCATAACACCCAGTGCTCCATGCAGAACGTGCCCTCCCTAATACCCATCACCAGGTTAACCCATCCTCCCACCTCCCTCCCCTCTAGAACCCTCAGTTTGTTTTTCAGAGTCCATCGTCTCTCATGCTTCGCCTACCCCTCCGATTTCCCCCCCTTCAGTCTTCGCCTCCTGCTATCTTCTTCTTCTTTTTTTTTTTCTTAACATATATTGCATTATTGGTTTCAGAGGTACAGATCTGAGATTCAACAGTCTTGCACGGTTCACAGCGCTTACCAGAGCACATACCCTCCCCAGTGTCCATCACCCAGTCACCCCATCCCTCCCACCCCCTACTCCAGCAACCCTCAGTTTGTTTCCTGAGATTAAGAATTCCTCATATCAGTGAGGTCATATGATACATGTCTTTCTCTGTTTGACTTATTTCGCTCAGCATAGTACCCTCCAGTTCCATCCATGTCGTTGCAAATGGCAAGATCTCATTCCTTTTGATGGCTGCATAATATTCCATTGTCTATATATACCACCTCTTCTTTATCCATTCATCTGTCGAAGGACATCTTGGCTCTTTCCACAGTTTGGCTATTGTGGACATTGCTGCTATAAACATCGGGGTGCTCGGATCCCTACTTTTGTATCTTTGGGGTAAATACCCAGGAGTGCAATTGCTGGATCGTATGGTAGCTCTATTTTCAACTTTTTGAGGAACCTCCAAACTGTTTTCCAGAGTGGTTGCACCAGCTTGCATTCCCACCAACAGTGTAGGAGGGTTCCCCTTTCTCCGCATCCCCGCCAACATCTGTCATTTCCTGACTTGTTAATTTTAGCCATTCTGACTGGTGTGAGGTGGTATCTCACTGAGGTTTTGATTTGGATTTCCCTGATGCCGAGCGATGTTGAGCACTTTTTCATGTGTCTGTTGGCCATTTGGATGTCTTCTTTGGAAAAATGTCTGTTCATGTCTTCTGCCCATTTCTTGATTGGATTCTTTGTTCTTTGGGTGTTGAGTTTGATAAGTTCTTTATAGATTTTGGATACTAGCCCTTTATCTGATATGTCATTTGCAAATATCTTCTCCCACTCTGTCGGTTGTCTTTTGGTTTTGTTGACTGTTTGCTGTGGAAAAGCTTTTTATCTTGATGAAGTCCCAATAGTTCATTTTTGCCCTTGCTTCCCTTGCCTTTGGCGATGTTTCTAGGAAGAAGTTGCTGCAGCTGAGGTCGAAGAGGTTGCTACCTGTGTTTTTCTTTAGGATTTGGATGGACTCCTGTCTCACATTTAGGTTTTTCATCCATTTTGAGTCTATTTTTGTGTGTGGTGTAAGGAAATGGTCCAGTTTCATTCTTCTGCATGTGGCTGTCCTATTTTCCCAACACCATTTGTTGAAGAGACTGTCTTTTTTCCACTGGACATTCATTCCTGCTTTGTCAAAGATTAGTTGACCATAGAGTTGAGGGTCCATTTCTGGGCTCTCTATTCTGTTCCATTGATCTATGTGTCTGTTTTTGTGCCAGTACCATACTGTCTTGATGATGACAGCTTTGTAATAGAGCTGGAAGTCCGGAATTGTGATGCCGCCAGCTTTGCTTTTCTTTTTCAACATTCCTCTGGCTATGCGGGGTCTTTTCTGGTTCCATACAAATTTTAGGATTATTTGTTCCATCTCTTTGAAAAAAGTGGATGGTATTTTGATGGGGATTGCTTTGGATTTGTAGATTGCTGTAGATAGCATTGACATCTTCATAATATTTGTTCTTCCAATCCATGAGCATATAACGTTTTTCCATTTCTTTGTGTCTTCATCAGTTTCTTTCATGAATATTTTATTGTTTTCTGAGTACAGATCCTTTGCCTCTTTGGCTAGATTTATTCCTAGGTATCTTATGGTTTTGGGTGCAATTGTAAATGGGATCAACTCCTTAATTTCTCTTTCTTCTGTCTTGTTGTTGGTGTATAGGAATGCCACTGATTTCTGTGCATTGATTTTATATCCTGCCACTTTACTGAATTCCTGTATGAGTTCTAGCAGTTTTGGGGTGGAGTCTTTTGGGTTTTCCACATAAAGTATCATATCATCTGCAAAGAGTGAGAGTTTGACTTCTTCTTTGCCTATTTGGATGCCTTTTATTTCTTTTTGTTTGATTGCTGTGACTAGGACTTCTAATACTATGTTGAATAGCAGTGGTGATAGTGGACATCCCTGCCATGTTCCTGACCTTAGGGGGAAAGCTCTCATTTTTTCCCCATTGAGAATGATATTCGCTGTAGGTTTTTCATAGATGGCTTTTATGATATTGAGGTATGTACCCTCTAT
>NW_022590642.1:0-11444 GCF_004348235.1 Phoca vitulina | reverse complement strand
TTTTGGAGTAGTATGAAAAGAACAGGTATTAACTCTTCTTTATTTATTTATTTTAATTTAAATTCAAGTTAGTTAACAAATAGTGTATTATTCAAATGAGGGATAGAGTTTATTGATTCATCAGTTGCATATAACACCCAGTGCTCATTACATCAAGTGCCCTCCTTAATGTCCATTGCCCAATTACCCCATCTACCCACCCACCTCCCCTCCAGCCATCCTCAGTTTTTTCTTTATAGATAAGAGTCTCTTACGGTTTACTTCTGTTTTTATCTTATTTTATTTTTCCTTACTTTCTCTTATGTTCTTCTGTTTCATTTCTTAAATTCCACATATGAGTGAAATCATATGGTATTTGTCTCTCTGACCGACTTATTTCGCTTAGTATAATACACTCTAGTTCCATCCATGTCATTCCAAATGGCATGATTCCTTTTTTTATGGCTGAGTAATATTCCATTTATATATATACCACCTCTTCTTTTTCTATTTATCTGTTCATGAACATCTGGGCTCTTTCTATATTTTGCAATTGTGAACATTGCTGCTATAAAATTTGGGGTTCATGTGCCCCTTCAAATCACTGTTTGTGCATCCTTTGGATAAATACCCAGTAGTGTAATTGCTGGATCTAGGGAAGTTCTATTCTTAACTTTTTGAGGAACCTCCATACTGTTTTCCAGACTGGCTGCACCAGTTTGCATTCCCACCAACGGTGTAAGAGGGTTCCCCTTTTTCTGCATCCTCAACATCTGTTGTTTCCTGAGGTGTTAATTTTAGCCATTCTGACCAGTGTGAGGTGGTATCTCATTGTGGTTTTGATTTGCATTTCCTTGATGATGACTGATGTCGAGCAATTTTTTCATGTGTCTGTTAGCCATTTGTATGTCTTCTTTGAAGAAATGTCTATTCATGTCTTCACCTATTTCTTGAATGTCTTGAAGACCAACAGCTTTGTAATATAGCTTGAAGTCCAGAATCATGATGCCTCCAGCTTTGCTTTGCTTTTTTGGGATCGGTTTGGCTATTGGGGTCATTCGTGGTACCATAGAAATTTTAGGATTGTTTGTTCTAGCTCTGTGAAAAATGCTGGTGTTAGTTTGACAGGGATTCCATTAAATGTGTAGATTCCTTTGGGTAGTATAGACATTTTAACAATGTTTGTTCTTCAAATCCATGAGCATGAAATGTTTTTCCATTTCTTTGTGTCTTCCTCAATTTGTTTCATAAGTGCTCTGTAGTTTTCAGAGTACAGATCTTTTACCTCTTTGGTTAGGTTTATTCCTAGGTATGTTATGGTTTTTGGTGTAATTGTAAATTGGATCCAGTCCTTGATTTCTCTTTCTACAGTTACATTGTTAGTGTATAGGAAAGCAACTGATTTCTGTGCATTGATTTTATATTGTGCCACTTTGCTGAATTCCTATATTAGATCTAGCAATTTTTTGGTGGAGTCTTTTGGGAGGTCTACATAAAGTATCACGTTGTCTGCGAATACTGAAAGTTTTACTTCTTCCTTGCTTATTTGGATGTCCTTTATTTCTTTTTGTTGTCTGATTGCTAGGCTAGGACTTCCAGTACTATGTTAAATAACAATGGAGGAAGTGGATATCTCTGTCTTGTTTCTGACTATAGAGGAAAAGTTCTCAGTTTTTCCCCATTGAGGATGATATTAGTTGTGGGTCTTTCATATATTGCCTTTTTTTTTTTTAAAGTTTTATTTATTTATTTGACAGAGAAAGATACAGCGAGAGAGGGAACACAAGCAGAGGGAGTCGGAGAGGGAGAAGCCAGCCTCTCGCTGAGCAGGGAGCCCGATGGGGGGCTCGATCCCAGGACCCTGGGATCATGAAATGAGCCAAAGGCAGATGCTTAACTGACTGAGCCACCCAGGCATCTCTGCTACTTACTTTTAGTGTATAGAAATGCAACAGAATTCTGCACTTTGATTTTGTATCCTATGTAGAATTGGTCAGCTGATGTCCATGGCTTATGAAACCTTCTTGACCAATCGGGACAAGGTGGCCCTGTCCCATGGCTTGAGATAGGGATTCTGCCATGGCCTCCATCTACCTCTGGACATCCTCTAATGCAGGTCACGTGATGCCCACCATACTGAGCCACTTGGCAGACCCTCCACCACTCAGCTTAGTCATCACTTAGTGCCACTAGACTCTCTCTGCCAGTGAATGCTCCTCCATCTTCTTGGTTTCTCTGGGGCCTTCTATGTTGGTGAGGAACTACCCAGTGGAGTGATGTTCCCCCAAACAGAGAGCACACCAACCCCTCTGCCTTCTGTATTTTCCTCAACTAGTGAATGTGCTTCTCTCTCTCTGGGTCTCTGCCAGAAGAGATGAGTTGGGACCCACACATCTCACTACTCACTTCTCCTTCTGCCTGCTGCCTGTGTCCCACAATCCTCTAGGACTGGAAGGAGCTGGCATATTCCTTCCTTCCCTCTGAATATAAAACTCTATGGTTTAGTCCTCCATGGGTGGCTCTTGATATGCCAGTGGGATAGAAAAGAATCAAGGAAATCCTTTCTCTCAAAAACACCTGAATTTCAAGTTTATTGTTTTGCTACAAAATCTTATTTTGAATGACAAAAACTCGATATCCATTTTTAAATTTTCTTTCCATTCCTTTCATGGTACTCCATGCATGAAAATGCAGTGAAGAATGTCATTATTATTGTCATCTGCAAGAGGTGACATACCATCTAGCTAATGTATTCCACAGGGTAATTTCTCTGATTAATCCACTCACAACCATTTTCTTTTTTTTTTTTTTAAGATTTAATTTATTTATTTGAGAGAGAGTGAGAGAGAGAGATCACAAGCAGGAGGGAGGGGTAAAAGGAGAAGCAGACTCCCTGCTGAGCAGGGAGCCCAATGCAGGACTCAATCCCAGGACCCTGGGATCATGACCTAAGCTGAAGGCAGACGCTTAATGACTGAGCCACCCAGGCACCCCTCATAAATTGCCTTTATGATGTTGAAATATGTTCCATCTATCCCACTTTGCTGAGGGTTTTTATCAAGAATGGATCTTGTATTTTGTCAAATGCTTTTTCTGTATCTATTGAGAGGATCATATGGTTCTTATCCTTTCTTTTATTAATATGAAGTATCATGTTGATTGATTTGGGTGTGTTGAACCACCCCTGCAGCCCAGGAATAAATCCCACTTGATTGTGGTGAATAATTCTTTTCATGTACTCTTGGAGTTGATTTGCAAGTATCTTTTTAAGAATTTTTGCATCCATGTTCATCAGGGATATTGGCCTGTAATTTTCCTTTTCAGTAGGGTTTTTGCTGGTTTGGGCATCAAGGTACAAAGAAATTCATAGGAAGAATTTCTTCATTCATAGAAAGAATTTGGAAGTTTTCCTTCCATTTCTATTTTTTGTTACAGTTTGAGAAGAATAAGTATAAATTCTTCTTTAAAAGTCTGGTAGAATTCCCCTGGGAAGCCATCTGACCCTGAACTTTTGTTTGCTGGGACATTTTGATACTGATTCCATTTCTTTTCTGGTTATAAGTCTGTTCAAATTCTCTACTTTTTCCTGTTTAACCTTTGGTAGTAAGTTTCTAGGAATTTGCCCATTTCTTTCAGATTACCCAGTTTATTAGCATCTAATTTTTCATAATATTCTCTTATATTGTATTTCTGTGACGTTGGTTGTGATCCCTCCTCTGTTAGTGATTTATTGGGTCCTTTCTCTTTTCTTTTTGACAAGTCTGGCTAGGGGTTTAACAATTTTATTAATTCTTTTGAAGAAGCAGCTCTTAGTTTCATTTATCCATTCTGCTGTGTGTGTTTGTTTGTTTCTATATTGTTGTTTTCTGCTCCAATCTTTATTATTTCCCTTGTTCTGCTGGATTTAGTCTCCATTTGCTGTTCGTATTCTAGCTCCTTTAGGTGTAATGTTATGTTGTGTATTTGAGACTTTTCTTGCTTCTTGAGAAAGGCCTGTATTGCTATATACTTTCCTCTTAGGTCTACTTTTACTCCATCGTAAAGGTTTTGAACTGTCATGTTTTCATTTTCATTTGTTTTCATGTAGTTTTTAATTTTTTCTTTGATTTCCTGGTTAACCCATTCATTCTTTAGTAGGATGTTCTTTAGCTTCCAAGTATCTGTGGTCTTTCCAAATTTTTTTCTTGTGGTTGTCTTCAAATTTCATAGTATTGTGCTCTGAAAATACGCATGGTATAATTTCAGTCTTTTTGTACTTGTTGAGGGCTGATTTGTGACCCAGTATGTGATCTATTCTGGAGAATGTTCATTGTGCATTTGAAAAGAATATGTATTCTTTTTAGGATTAAATGTTCTAAACATATCTGTTAAATCCATCTGGTCCAGTGTGTCATTCAATGTCATTGTTTCCTTATAGATGTTCTGCTTAGATGATCTGTCCATTGCTGTAAGTGGGGTGTTAAAATCTCCCACTATTATTGCATTATTATCAATGAGTTTCTTTCTTTTTCTTTTTCTTTTTTTGTTATTAATTTATTCATATACTTGGGTTCTCCCACATTGGGGACATAAATATTTACAATTTTGGGGGCATTTGGGTATCTCAATTGGTGAAGTATCCGCCTTTGGCTCAGGTCATGTTCCTGGGGTCCTTGATTAGGGCCCTTTGTTGGGTTCCTTGCTCAACAGGAAGTCTATTTCTCCCTCTCCCTCTGAGCCCTTCCCCCCCTTCATGATCTCACTTGTTCTCGATTTCTCTCTAATGAATAAATAAAAATATTTTAAAAAATATTTACAATTGTTATGTGTTCTTGATGGATAGACCCCTTAATTATGATATAGTGCCCTTCTTCAACTCTTGTTACAGCCTTTGATTTAAACTCTAGTTTGTCTGATATAAGTATGGTCACTCTGGCTTTCTTTTGATATCCATAAGCATGCTAGATGGTTCTTCATCCCCTCACTTTCAATCTACAAGTATCTTTTGGCCTAAAGTGAGTTTCTTGTAGGCAGCTTATAGATGGGTCTTTTTTTTTTTTTCCATTAGGATACTCTATATCTTTTGATTGGAAGACAAATCCAGCCACCCTTTCTGCTGACACTTTTCCAAAAAGATCACTGTTGATATGAGGACCTCTGTGCTTTCTACCACCCAGGCATCGATGGACCTCTTCTGTGAAACTGTGCCTTCCCATCCAGGCCAGAAGGAGCCCTTTGTGACCTAGCAGCCATATATATCCCTGTGGCCCTGTGATGGCTACTGTGAGGCTGTTCCACCCACCACCCTCAGTCAGTGACACCCACCCCCATCTGCCACCTCCCCCATTTGGGGCCCAGAATTGTGTTTCATCACTGGTGCCCAGTGTGTGGTCTTTCTTCTGATTCAGCCTCCAGAGACTCACCTTCAGGACCCCATCTTTTCTCCTTGCAGCTGCCTCCTGAATTGTCTTCCCTCTAGCCAACTGACTGCTGAACAGGGAACCTCTTTGGTGTTGTTTCTTGTGCATCTGTCCACCTAGCCTGCAGTACTGCCCTCAGTTCCTGAGAGTCCTGGAGCAGTTTCCTGCCATTCCCTTCTAGCTGCTTGTTAAGTTCTATTTGTGTGACAACCCCTACTCCCAAAGTTGCCAGTTCTTTGTGAAACTCACGAAGTTGACCTTGGGTCAAGTATGGATGACTGGTGCAGAGTTACTCCCTGAAAGACCAATCTCCCTGCCTTTGGATTTTATACTTTCTGCATCAGTAGCATGATCCCCACCACTCTGATCTGTGATCACTCTCCTTTGTGAAATTGTGCATCCCTCAGATGTAGCCTTTCTCAGTGTTCATGGAATCTTTTTGACTTCCCAAAACTGGAGTAAGTTTTTCTGCCAAAATGAGTGAGGTTCTTGGTGCCCTCTAGACTTTCTGCACCTGCCAACATGAAGGAATTGTGAAACTTTCTGCAAGACTGCCTCCCTGTTCTCCCCATTCTTCTCCTGGTGTCATTTTTTCCTGGGTTTGACACAAGCCTATGAGATGTCCTCTAAAGCCTCTGATGGGCTTCCCTGTCTCCTCTCTAGCCCACTTTATTTAGAGTACATCATTGTAAGGTCACCAACCCTTTCTTCTGAATTCTGTTAATCTCTGCCTGGCCTATCTTCAGGTGGAACCTGGACAGTACTCTCGCCTTCATCTAACCTTCTTCCTAGCACTGGTTGTTTTCTGTGAAAATGGCAGTGAACAGGTTCCATTTTGAACTGGCCCTGAGGAAATGGGTCAGGAGTTGTGTGGGCAAGAGGGAAGGATGAGAGCTGTTGGAGAACTGAGAATGATTTTTTTTTCTTTTCAACATTTTTTTTATATTAGTAATAAACACAATGGAAACAAACAAAAAAATCAATGATAAGAAAGAAAATTAAAGGCAGAGTGCTGAGGGGGGGAAGAAAAAGAATTTAACCTACAAAGGAATCCCCATTAGACTATAAGCAGATTTCTCACCAGATACTCTACAGGCCATAAGAGAATAGAATGACATATTTCAGAGTGTTGAAATATAAAAATTACCAACAAATAATGCTCTACCTAGCAACATTATCCTTCAGATATGAAGGAGACATAAAGGCTTTTCCAGACAATTAAAAGTTGAGGAAGTTCACCACCACTAGACCTGTCTTACAAGAAATACTGAAATGAGTTCTCCAAGCTGAAATGAAAAGATGCTAGTCAGTGATTAGTATGAAACATATGAAAGTAAACAACACTTTGGCAAAGATAAAAAACACACAGTCAGATTTAGAAAATTACAATTCTGTAATAGGATGATATATTAGCCACTCAACTATAATATAAAGGTTAAAGGAAAGAGAATGGTAAAAATAACTATAGAAACTATAAATTATTAGTGAAAACACAAATAAAAAGAGTTAAATCAATAATATCAAAAGGTTGAGCCTTTGTAAGTTATCAAAGATAAGTCGCTATTAGTCTAAAATAAACTGTTTTACCTATGAGACGTTTTATGAAAGCCCTATGGCAAACAAAGCAAAAACCTAGAGTAGATCCAAATGACAAAAGACAAAGGAAAGGGAAACAGAGCATATAACAACAAAAAATGACCAATTTACAAAGGTAGGCAAAAACAGGGAAAAAGAAAAGATATGGAAAAATAAAACAATCAGAGAGTTATTAAAATGGTTGATGTTAGTAAGTCTTTACATATCAATTATTACTCTTGATGTAAATCAATCAAATTCACCAATCAAAAGGCACAGAGTGGCTGGGTGGATTGAAAAAACAAGACCCACAATATGCTCCCTATAAGAGACTTACTTCAGCTTTAGGATATACAGACTCAAAGTAAAGAGAAGGAAAACATATTCCATGCTAATGGAAACCAAAAGTTGAAGTTGCTATAATTATATAAGACAAATAGATTTAAGTCAAAACTGGTAACAAGAGACAAAAGGGTCATTATATAACAATATAGCTACATGTATCTATCTATCATATCTATGTTCCAAAAAATGGAAACAAACTAAATGCTTAAGAGCAGGTTAATCAATGAATCAATTATGGTATATCCATATAATAGTATTCTATTCAGTAAAAAATAAGAGTAAACAATTTCCTCATGGATGAATCAAAATAGTCGTATTAAATAAAAGAAGCCAGAAGATAAAATACATAGTATATGATTACATATATCTAAAAATCCAAAAAACCCTTTTATATAAAGCTCATGAAAGGAGAATAAAGGCTCTGCTCTGGTTTCCTCAAATTTTTTAAAAATTCCATATAGATATATTGAGGATTTCTTATCTTCAGAGCACATCTTGTGGCACTGAAATTTCTACTTTGAGCATATATAACATTTAACAAATAAATCCTTAAAGCATAAAAACTACAAAACATCTCTATACTGTGAAGGATACAGAAATACATATTGTGATAGACAGAATAATGGCTCCTAAACATGTCTACACACTAATCCTTGGAGTCTGTGAGTACGGTTATCTTACATGGCAAAAGGGACTTTGCATATGTGATTAAGTTAAGGGCCTTGAGATGGGGGGATTATCTTTCATTATCTGAGTGGGTCCAATGCAATCATAAGGTTCCTTATAAGTGAAAGAGGGAAGTGGGAGAACCAGTCAGAGATGTCATGACAAAAGAAGACAATGTGTAGAAATAAAAGTACATTTAAAAATTATGTAGGCCGCAGTTGGAGAGACAAATATTCATAATCATATTTATATGCCAAGGAACATAAAGAAATGTAATTGAAGATTAAAACCCAAAGGAAAAATTAAGACGTTAAAAAAATAACAGTAGTGAATAACTAGAGATAAAAAGAGTAAGAGGTAAAAAAGAGGTAAAAAGAGAAGTCACCTTCTCTTTCTTCTGAGGATTTTTTTGACAAATCTATAAAAGAAAAATTGAATTGAATCAGTAAATTTGGAAAGCAAGTACTATTCAGTTTGTTGTAACATGTTCCCAAAGCAACATTGTCTGACAAACTACATGTGGGAACATTCAGCAAAGACAGTATTCTAAAGAGAAACTTATGATCTTAATCTTTGAGATATTAACAATAAGGATTTCTTAGAGAATGTCAGTTAAAAAAAAAAAAGGACTCCTCTAAAGTAATAGCCATCAAAAAGGAATTTATCAGCCACTCTAGAGAGAACTAGACTCCTAGAAGATTAGGAAAAATTAAAATGATCACATCAAGGGAATGACAACTTGGAAATTGTAATGGGTAATCAAAATCTATAATCCTATAAATAGCAGTAACTTCAGGGTCTATACCCCAATATCTCTCACCTCAATATCTTAATAGTAAATCTGGTAAAGATTGGTGCTCAGAAAATACAAAAGTAGAGAAAAATTGTGGATGGTAAGCAGAGAAAGTAAGGAGAAAATAGGAATGGGGTTAGGTGGAAGTGGAAGGATAGAGGTTAGAAGAAAACAAGATAATCTCTGTTACTTAGCAACAGAGTTATATAAAATTACCATGTTTTATAGGCATAGATAGAAAAGATGAAATTTTAAAATACACATGTAAGTGCCAATGGGGGACAAAGGAATAAAAATGTACTGACAAACACCCCACAAAGAGGACAAGCACTAGAATAATCATAAAGAAAAAAAAAAGACTTTTCTGTACTGATCACTGAAAAACAGAAGGAAAAATATATTGTATTTATCTAAATGTCAGAATAATTAAGAAACTTTGTGTTTGTGTTCTAGAGAGGTTAGTAAGCTAATTCTCAATTTGCGAATCTCATAGGGTATGTCAGAGTTTTTATTTCTGCCCCTGAATGACTACATGACTTATATGAACAAACTTCCACCACTCTGTTATCATTGACATTTACTTTAGATTATATTGTTTTTCACTTCCTCCCTGAAATAAACTTACACATAGATGCCCATCGTCAAACGATTTTCCAGTGCACCTTGTTGGAGGAGTAAATATCAGTGTCAAATTGTTTTTGGCCTTGGGTATGTGATATTTTTCTTCCAATAGAGCAAAATATTATCTGTCATATTTGGGAAGAAGCTTTATGTGATTAAGTTTCTGATTCAGGCTCTCATGTATTCATGCCTTCTGCCAAGATAACAACAATAAGGACCTATTGTATTTAGAGGCCACATCTTCATCCTGAGCACAGAATATGCAGCTAAGTACGAGGTGCAGAATCTTTAACAAAACAAAAAACAGAACATCTGACCAAGGCATCTTTTAATCAAATTGCTGTAAACTACAGATAGAGAGAAACCCTTAAAAAAAAAAGCTATAAGATTGCATTAATTGCATAGATTGCTTAGGTAGCATTGACATCTTCACAATATCTGTTCTTCCAATCCATGAGCATGGAACGTTTTTCCATTTCCTTGTGTCTTCCTCAATTTCTTTCATGAGTATTTTATAGTTTTCTGAGTACAGATTCTTTGCCTCTTTGGTTAAATTTATTCCTAGGTATCTTACGGTTTTGGGTGCAATTGTAAATGGGATCAACACCTTAATTTCTCTTTCTTCTGTCTTGTTGTTGGTGTATAGGAATGCCACTGATTTTTGTGCATTGACTTTATATCCTGCTACTTACTGAATTCCTGTATGAGTTCTAGCAGTTTTGGGGTGGAGTCTTTGGGATTTTCCACATAAAGTATCATATCATCTGCAAAGAGTGAGAGTTTGACTTCTTCTTTGCCGATTTGGATGCCTTTTATTTCTTTTTGTTGTCTGATTGCTGTGGCTAGGACTTCTAACACATTTAATGCAATCCCTATCAAAAGACCATCAACTTTTTTCAAAGAAATGGAACAAATAATCCTAAAATTTGTATGGAACCAGAAAAGAACATGAATAGCCAGAGGAATGTTGAAAAAGAAAAGCAAAGCTGGTGGCTTCACAATTCCGGACTTCAAGCTCTATTACAAAGCTGTAATCCTCAAGACAGTATGGTACTGGCACAAAAACAGACACATAGATCAATGGAACAGAATAGAGAACCCAGAAATGGTCAACTAATCTTCAACAAAGCAGGAAAGAGTGTCCATTGGAAAAAAGACAGTCTCTTCAACAAATGGTGTTGGGAAAATTGCACAGCCACATGCAGAAGAATGAAACTGAACCATTTCCTTACACCACACATAAAAATAGACTCAAAATGGTTGAAAGACCTCAATGTGAGACAGGAGTCATTCAAAATCCTAAAGGAGAATACAGGCAGCAACCTCTTTGACCTCAGCCGCAGCAACTTCTTCCTAGAAACATCACCAAAGACAAGGGAAGCAAGGGCAAAAATGAACTATTGGGACTTCATCAAGATAAAAAGCTTTTGCACAGCAAAAAAAAAAAAACAACAAAACAGTCGACAAAACCAAAAGACAACTGACAGAATGGGAGAAGATATTTGCAAATGACATATCAGATAAAGGGCTAGTATCCAAAATCTATAAAGAACTTACCAAACTCAACACCCAAAGAACGAATGATCCAATCAAGAAATGGGCAGAAGACATGAACAGACATTTCTCCAAAGAAGACATCCAAATGGCCAACAGACACATGAAAAAGTGCTTGACATCGCTCGGCATCAGGGAAATCCAAATCAAAACCTCAATGAGATACCACCTCCCACCAGTCAGAATGGCTAACATTAAGAAGTCAGGAAACGACAGATGTTGGCGGGGATGCGGAGAAAGGGGAACCGTCCTACACTGTTGGTGGGAATGCAAGCTGGTGCAGCCACTCTGGAAAACAGTATGGAGGTTCCTCAAAAAGGTAGAAATAAAGCTACCCTACGACCCAGCAATTGCACTACTGGGTATTTACCCCAAAGATACAAATGTGGGGATCTGAAGGGCCATATGCACCCCGATGTTTATAGCAGCAATGTCCACAAGAGCCAAACTGTGGAAAGAGCCAAGATGTCCATTGACAGATGAATGGATAAAGAAGTTGTGGTATATATATA
>NW_022590641.1:0-11477 GCF_004348235.1 Phoca vitulina | reverse complement strand
AAACATTAAAAAATTTACAAAGAGGGAGACAGAAAAACAAACAATATTAGTTACAAAAATCAGGCAGTCATTTTAACCTCCCCTTGGCAGCTCAAGATGGCCATCAAATAATGGAATATGCTTTCAAAATTATGAAGTAAATTATTTCAGTCTCACATTTTATACTCAGGACAGCTATCAGTCAAGAATGAGGATAGAATGCATTTTCAGATATGTAAGGATTTAGAAAGACTGTCTGTTACACACAGTTTTTTAGGAAGTTACTTAGAGGGTATGGTCTAGCCAAACAGGGCATAAACCAGGAAAAAGAAAAGCATAGGAAGGGAAAATTAATAAATAAAATAAGAGGAAAACAGAGAGGGAGACAAACCATAAGAGACTCTTAATTATAGGAAACAAACTGAGGGTTGCTGGAAAGGAGGTGGGTGCAGGGATGGGGTAACCGGGTGAAGGGCACGTGATGTAATGAGCACTGAGTATTATATAAGACCGATGAATCACTGAATACTACTTCTGAAACTAATAATACAGTGTATGTTAATTAAATTGAATTTAAATAAAAAATTTAATAAAAAGGAAGGAATAACAAAGTGAAGTTCTAGATTACAATAAGGAGTAGATCTGGAGAGCATTAAATTTAGACTGAGGGTCAAAGAGGAAGATATCTGGAAAAATGGGATCTTAAAAAAGATTTGCTGGATCCTTGACATATTGGAAAAGTAAGGATTTGATAAAGGAAAGTAATGTAAAGAAGAAACAGAAGCAGAAAAACAAGGAGAAACAGGAGGAGGGAAAGGAGGAGCAGAAAGCCAAAAACTCAAGGAAAACAAAAATTTTAAATGCAACAATAATATACTACTTGGCTGCACAGTTAATAATACTACATAGTCATTAACCAATACCCAAAGGAATGAAGACTTACTTATGTATTTTTAAAAAGTAAGTGCTATCCAAATCAACAAGGAAAAGTTAGGGTCCTGGGCAGCCGAAGTTGCAAGGTAGGGTGGGGAGAAAAGAAGACAGAATAAGGCCATTAATCATCTTTTTTTTTACCAAATGAGAGCTCAAGAAATGTTTACATATTTATACTTTTAAGTTAGAAAGACAACCAACAGAGGGACTTACAACAGTAATTTTACCTGGCAGGAGGGAAGAAAAAAGGTGGGAAGCAGTCCTGAAGGAAGTCCATAGATGTCTAGACTTGATGGGTCAAACACTTGTGACCTACATATGCCTGTTATTTAGAGAAACACACAGCCACTAGAAAAACTAAAAACAGAGAAGTTAACAGAGCTAATATAGTGTCATTGGTAAAAGAATTAGGACTATAAAGACCTAGAAGAGAGATTGTTGCTTTTTGTTAGAAACTTTTCTATCTTATTTAAGTTAGACATTTGTTACCTTAATAAAAATTAAAAAATATATTTTTGTTAAAAAAAAATGCTATGGATAAATCACATTAAACATAACCTGATAAAACTAAAGTTTGCTCATTCTTTTAGTTTTCAGGCAACAATGTACCTAGCTGAATTACAAAAGTCATTTATCATTTCTGACACTAAGCAATACATATTAATGTGGGTATGTGGCTGGGTCAAGGGTCTCCAAAGGCTTTAGTCAGTCCTTGGTTTTTTTTTTTTAAAGATTTTATTTATTTATTTGACAGAGAAAGACACAGTGAGAGAGGGAACACAAGTAGGGGGAGCGGGAGAGGGAGAAGCAGGCTTCCCGCTGAGCAGGGAGCCTGATGCGGGGCTCCATCCTAGGACCCTGGGATCATGACCTGAGCCGAAGGCAGACGCTTAACGACTGAGCCACCCAGGCGCCCTGATTTTTAATTTTTTTTAAAGATTTTGTTTCATACTTATTTATTTGAGAGAGAGAGCGCATTCGCGTGAGAGAGCACAAGCAGGGGGAGGGGCAGAAGGAGAGGGAGAGGCAGGCTCCCTGTTGAGCAAGGAGCCCAACGATGGACCCGATCCCAGGATCCTGGGGTCATGACCTGAGCCGAAGGCAGATGCTTAACCGGCTGAGCCACCCAGGCGACCCTAGTCCGTCCTTGATTTTTGATAAAGCCAGGAAAATGTCCTCAGGTTCAGTCAAGAGGGCGGTTTCTTTCAAGGGCAAGATGTTTTCACAGATTTCTCTGTTATTTCTAAAGTAGGAAGACTTTAGACAATTGCTCAGGTGCTTTCCAGGGACATTTCCAGCCAGTGTCCAAGGACACTGTTGTGTGCATACCTCTCCAGAGGAGAGAGTCGAGGCACAAGAATGTTTCCTTCCTTAGTATCTGTCCATATGCTGAGTGTATTAGGTGGGTCATCTGATGCTTTTGCTCAAGTGTCAGCTTTCCAGAAAGACTGTTCTGGGCCACACTATCTAAAACATTGTTCCCTGACTCTTTTTCTATTCCCTTACCAACTTCATTTTTTCGTTAACCTTCTCTTTAGCTGGCATTAATCTATGTTTTTGTTTACTGTCTGTCTTTTCCACAGAAGGTAGGCACCCCTGGGGCAAAAATATTACTTTGCTCACTGGTCTAAATGCTGACCACAAAGCAGAGCTTGCACATAGTAGGTGCTCAATAAAAACTTGTGAAATAAACATTAGATGAACTGTGTTCAGAATAATTCATTGGACAGCAAAGTCAGGAAATTTGTTACAGGAGAAGTATCTGAGCTAGGTCTTGAAGGTTGAGTGGAAATTTATCAAATAGTGAAGGTTGGAAACAATAATCCAAATGGGAATGGAAAATACCACTTCCTTTGTAAAGATCCTGGGTTGATTTAGATCATGGGATTCTTTAAAGCGGTAACTAGCAGTAAAGTGGAAAAAAAAAAAGGTCACTGCATAGTTGAGATTTTTTGAAAATAGCTCCTAAAATGGCAGACTTATGTTGAACAACTCACTTGGTAAGCTTCGTCCTAAAAACAATTCTTTTAGGTGTCCCTACTAATTCAAACAGTACCTGTTATGTGGCAAGTGGTTAGAGAGGCTAAGTAACTTGCTCAAGGCTACACAGCTAATAATCTGTGGATCTGAACTCAGTTTTCTCTGGTTCAAGAGTCTAAGCTAGTGTTGTCCAATAAAAATATATGGTGAACCATATATTAAATTAATACATTTTTAGAGGCTGTATTAAAAAAACAAAAAGAAATAAGTGAAATTAATATAAACAAATTTTATTTAACCAATATACCCCAAACAGTATCATTTCAACATGTCATCCACATAAAGCAATTGTTAATGAGAAACATTCTTTTTTTTTAATTAGTAAGCTTCATTTTTTTTTTTTAAGATTTTATTTATTTACTTGACACAGAGAGAGAGAGACAGCGAGAGAGGGAACACAAGCAGGGGGAGTGGGAGAGGGAGAAGCAGGCTTCCCGCGGAGCAGGGAGCCCAAAGCAGGGCTGGATCCCAGGACCCTGGGATCATGACCTGAGCCGAAGGCAGACGCTTAACCGACTGAGCCACCCAAACGCCCCGAGAAACATTCTTTGTTTCATATTGCTTTTGAAATCTGGTATATATTTTACATTTAAATTACATCTTAATTTGGTCAGTAGCCACATTTCAAGTGTACATGGCACACAACCTACATTGGAAAGTGTCAGTCTAAGCCCTTAACATACTCTCTGGATCTCGTGTGATATTGGTTGATAACAGAGTTGTGCAAAAGACTAAAGCAAAATTTTCACCCTTTTTCTAGGAAACTCCAGATTCAGCATCTTGCTCTCAATGTCCTCAGTTTTATTTACGGAAACCATGTTAAGTCTATTTCTGTATGTCATTTCTAGGACATCCCTATTTAACTGCATTTGTTCTCTAACCGTTGTTCACAAGAGACAGGATTGGGTTGATTACAAGAAGCATGCAACACTGTCTTATAATTGCCACTAAATATGGTTACTGTCTGTCTCCGAGCTAGCTCCTAAAGCATCTGAGGTCAGGGGCTCATCTTTGGATCTCCAGGGCCTAACCCATAATAGCTGTGTAGTCAAATTTGCTGGGTGTTACATTCATATTTCCCACCACAAACCTTGGTAATTATTTCTTTATTTTGGCTGATGACTTAGGAATCATGAGAACTATGAGAGATCCCAAAAGGCGTTGCCTGTAAAATTATTTAACTCAACTCTAACACGGATTCCAGGACTCAGTAGGACCACAAGTGCAATCTATATATAAGCAAACTTGTGATTCCTCTTGAGTTACCAGTATTGCAAAATGGAAAGCTTTTAGAACATTCTTGAAATGTTTTTAAAACAAGACCCAAGAGCCCATTAACCAGAATATTGTTTAGTTTACAAAATGATTCATAAATTTCACGATCCTTTTTTACTTCATGTTACCCCATTTGGAAGACTGTCTTTTGCACAATCACCAAGAGGAAGGTCTTCATGGAAAAAGCAGACCTCGGCTGTCCAGACCTTGCTTGCTATAGATATTTTTTGTTGTGTATTCCCACTAACAAATACGATAGCTCAGGCTGAGATATGCTGCTGATAGGAACAAGATTTCCTAATAGTGAGCTTTTATTGTGTTTTTTTTTTTCTTGTTGTTGCTTAAATACCTGCTGGAAGTATAGGGGCGCCTGGGTGGCTCAGTCGGTTAAGCGGCTGCCTTCGGCTCAGGTCATGATCCTGGGGTCCTGGGATCAAGCCCCACATCCGGCTCCCTGCTCAGCAGAGAGCCTGCTTCTCCCTCTCCCTCTGCCTGCCACTCTGCCTACTTGTGCTCTCTCTTTCTCCGTCAAATAAATAAATAAAATCTTTAAAAAAAAAAAAGAAATAGCTGCTGGAAGTATAAATTTAATCTTGCCAACTTCTATTTGGTATTTTAACCACGTTCCCTATGCATTCCCATACACCAGTGTTCTCTGTCAATCCCGCAGGGCAATTTTTACTGGCACACACGGGTAGATTCCACCTTTTTGTTTTTCCTTCTGATCTCTATCAGCAAAATGAGGTTTGGGGTTTGATGGGGTCATGTCAGAATCAAATTCCCTTAATTCTCATTCTAGCACCGGTGTTCTCTCGAGTTGAAAGGTCTTCTGCTCTCTTGACATGTATTTCTTCAACTTGGGATATATCAGAGAAGAACGTATTAGAGTCTTGGGTTTTAAACATCAATCTGAACTCTGGCAGGGAGAGCTGATGTTGGTTTCTCTCTTGCTGTAAGGGATTCTTAATGACTGTCTATGAATGCAAGTTCTAATTCTGGAAGGTCTTGATCTAAAATGACGGCAAAATCTCAAGTGTTGATTACGTGTCCAGATTTCATCTGTTTTTTAAGCCAATATTATTGGTTCACCTGTGAAACACATGTATAGCAACATTAAACTAGTAGTTTGATGTTTAGAGTTCTATGAGTCACCTCTTCTAAAGGAACAATACTATTTTCGATTTTGTCACTGTCTTCAGTATTTTTTGGACTATTTTGGTGGCTTTGTTCTTGAATTTTTGGGATATATTTTCCCTCTTTGGGGATTTGGAAAAGGGCCTGAATTTCTCTCCTAATATCTTTTTATTTTAAGATTTATTTATTAGAGAGAGAGAGAGCAATGCATGCATGCTCATGCACACACACACGTACACAAGTGTGAGTTGGGGAGAGGCAGAGGGAGAGAATCTTCAAGCAGACTCCCTGCTGAGCGCAGAGTCTGACTCGGGGCTCGATCTCACAACCCATGAGATCACGACCTGAGCAGAAACCAAGAGTCAGACACTTAACCAACTGAGCCACCCAGGCGCCCCTCTCCTAATATCTTTATTGGCAAAAGTAGGATTATATCTATGATGCTTTGACATTTAGGAGTGGAACTCAATTATGTGATCTTCTCCTTCTAAGCCATAACCCATAAATGATGTTGAAATCACTTATTATGGAAACAAATTTTCATAATTTGAAATATCTGGCTTTCATAGTCTTATAATAAATGACAATGAGATAATGGTAAGGTGTGTCAGATGAATAGAAATCTGGCTCCAGAACTGATACCAGAATGAAAGAGTTTGCAGATATGAAACAGATGGTCAATTCCTATCTTTTCTATCTTACATCATCCCAGGGCATTGTATTTAAGACCTTTAAAATAAATAAGCATTTCTCTTGTTCTGTGTTGGTAAAGATAGACAGATGGTAAAATAGGCCAAATAATGTAAAACTGTCATAGTTTCTCCCCAGACAGTTGAACAAGTTCATAGATAAAAGGTGAAACCCCACATAGGTCCTCATCATATCTCCGACTTTGGGCCACTGATTAGATGAAATTGAGGAGAGGGTGTTTAATTGTAGATTGTCATGACCCCAAGCTCTTCCCTGAAAAAGAAACATTCCTGTCTGCAGAAGCTGTTAGAAATAAATACATAGCCCCTTGCTCTGGAACCAGTCAGTTCTTTTGTTTTCTTAAACTCAGAGTCAAACCACAGTATCCGACTAGCAACCTCTAATGAGATTTATTATTATTATTTTTAATGTGAAAATTTTACATTTGAATTATTAATGTGCCCCTTCAAAAAAAAGTACAGACTTTTTTTAATTGGGTTTGGAAGGGGTCTACATTTTTTTTGAAGTTTGGGTAGAAGGAAATGTTTACTTTTCAGTTGAACATACCCCAATTGAAAAGGGCTCAATAAAATTCCCATCCTGAGGATATGAAAATAAATATTAGCATTTTATTAGAAGCAGATCACATGTTTTAGCTCAATGAACAAAGAATGACCTTAATTGGCAACTGGCTGTCCTTTGCAAATACTTCCAGAAAGAAAGACTTTGGAAACAAAAGTCTCTTAGTTTTTACTCTCTCAACCTACAGCAGCCCCATGAAACAGGTAAATCCAGTCAATTATGTTAGGGTCAACTCAGGGAATTATCTTGGAGGGTTGGGTAAGTAGTTACCCTGCTTGGAGCTGTATGCTCAGTTGGTGTTTCAATCAGGGTTATGGTTGTTTGTTTGTTTGTTTGTTTTTGCTGAGATTTTCATAAAGTTTTCCATACAAAGATGTTCTTTTCACATTCTAAATAACAGAGCTTTGAGACTCAACTGCTCATTTTTCTGCGTATTGGAGCAGAAAATCTTGCCTGTGTCCCCCTGTGTTTTCATCTTGCCTCCGTGAAGGAGTGGTGGCCTTCTATGCCACATACAACCTTTTTTGGGTGACTCAACTTGTACAAAAACCTATCAACCTCACCCTTCACTCAGCTGACTATTGAAGTCTATGTATTGGCTTTTAATTGGCCTATTTTCTAGATACTCTCACTTTTATTTCTGCACCAAACCTAAACCACATCGTTTTTGTCTTCCTACATTGAAATTACTTTTCTGAACCCAGTTTGTATAACATGACATAGCTACACCTTGAAGGAATACTACAAATGAACTCATGCATATTCTTGTGTTTGCTATAAGAATACTGATGAAGGGGGCGCCTGGGTGGCTCAGTCATTTAAGCGTCTGCCTTCAGCTCAGGTCGTGATCCCAGGGTCCTGGGATTGAGCCCTGCGTCAGGATCCCTGCTCAGTGGGGAGCCTGCTTCTGTCTCTCTCCCTCTGCCATTCCCCCTGCTTGAGCTCTCTCTCTTTGTCAAATAAATAAATAAAATCTAAAAAAAAAAAAAGAATACTGATGAAGATAACAGGGTATTAAAGAGAAACTTCTTTATAAAGATCTATTGATAGGAGAAGTTTGTCTTGGATTTCAGATACTGAGAATTAAGATTTTGCTTATGATTCCCTTTTTGTAGTGGCTGTTAGAAAGCTCAGAGTCAAATTTTCAGGCCACCTCAAGCAGATGTACATGATTTTATGGCATGTGTTTTATGCACTAATTTCATCGACAGCTTTTAAAAACAATTTTACTTATTTATTTACTTATTTATTTATTTTTTGAGAGAGAGAAAGTGCATGTGTGCAAGTGGGGGGGGAGGGGCAGAGGGGGAAGGAGGGACAGAATCCCAAGTAGGCTCCACGCTCAGCGGGGAGCCCAATGCAGGGCTGGATCCCAGGACCCTGAGCTAAAACCAAGAGTCATACACTTAACTGACTGAGCCACCCAGGCGCCCCGATTGCTTTATTTTTATCTTCTGAAGTTTCTATAAACTCAGTCTCCACTTGTTATGTTGTTTCATTGTACGTATTTTTTGACTTTAAATCCTTTGGAACTAGATTCAGTCCAAATAAAGAAATAACACAGAACTAATTACTTTTTTGTTGTTGTTGTTTAGAACCAATTAAAATGTGCACAGGGTGTAACCTCAGTGGCAGGAGGTGACTCCAGCATTCCTGGCAGTGGGTGGGGCCTTGAACAGCTTGGCAGACAGCAGACTGGGGCCCTCACAGAAGGGGACAGGAGTAGAAACACAATAAAATGACAGGTGCTGGGTGGCAGCAGATAGAATAAGAGCCATCCTCCCTTCTCCATAAAAACAACAACAAAACCTTCCAGAAATATGTGGAGGCAGGGCTTTCTAATGGAAGATGCTATAACTGCAGATGGGAGTAGGAGTCAGGGGTATACACAGACTTGTTGTTTGCACAGATTTATTTATTTATTTATTTTAAGGATTTTATTTATTTATTTGCCAGAGAGAGAGAGAGAGAGAGAGCACAAGCAGGGGGAGCGGCTGACGGAGAGAGAGGGAGAAGCAGGCTCCTTGGGGAGCAGGGAGCCCAATGTGGGACTCAATCCCAGGACCCTGAGATCATGACCCTAAGCCGAAGGTAGACACTCAACTGACTGAGACACCCAGGCGCCCCTGCACAGATTTATTTTAAACCCCAAATTAAGGTGGCCTAAGGAGAAAAAAGTGAGGTTGCAGATGAAGTAATTCACGATGAATTTTGAGGGAAACCCTGTCTCCACCAATCTGCTACAGAGACTGAAATGCCATGATTTAAACTTATCCCTGAGAATGACACTTCTGTATTTTCAGGAGACCTTTGTTAAAGATCAGGTGGGTCTGAGGTAACACAAATTTGCTACGGGAATCAGTATAGGGGAACCAGCCCATCAGACTGTTTCGTGTCCGAGAGGGGCCATGAGAGAAAATGTAGAGGAAAGCGTTCATCTTCCCCCGTGTGGGACATGGGCCAATGCAGGGGAGGTGGGAGGCGGCCTGGCACTGGAGGAGAGAAGAGATCTCATGAGAACAGAACAGAATTTTTACTATTTGGTTTAAAAACCTAGACCTGAGAAGGCTAGAAGTTGTATGCAAAGGCAGGTAGTCCTCACTTCGGACATATTTCTGCTAATGATGCTCAATCTCGCTTTCACTGATGGTAATGCTCACTCTGCTCAAGTCCCTACCTTCTCCCCTCCTTCCTTTACTTTCCCTGCCTTTTCTGTATCTTCTTCTGAGACCTCATGGCTATTTTTTGCCCCTACTGACAACACTTTAGGATCCCACCCAAACACTAACAGTAGCCCAAGCATAAAGATGTCTTTCCCGCCTCTGTACCGAGCCCCACCTTTCCATCTGAGTTGCGGTTCTTCTCAAGAGGAGTTGAACTCACATGCCTACAAGTTTCCTTTACCTGCCCTGGTGGCAGGAACAGTATTTTCTAAGTTTGTCTCTGTAACAGGCCACCTCTAAGGGAATCCAAGACCCAGGCCTCCCTACCTGGGAAGCTGGGCGGGGGTGGGGGGGGCTCCCTACTGATGCTGCTGTGCTCTTGGTTCCCTGGGTACCTCCTGAAGTCACCTGTGCTACTGCCTGGATGCCCTGAGGCCCCCTCCCCGCCCCCCCGCCCCCCCCCCCCCCCCCCCCCCCCCCCGCCACCAGCCAACACACTAGCTCTCTGCTTGTCAGGATGGTCCCACAAGGATGCTCCCAAAGCACCAGGGAGACTTGGGGTCACACTGCCTTTTGCCTTTTCCGCTTTCAGCCCCTTGCCCCTGAGACTCAGGTACTATTCCATGAAGTCTGACTGAGTACACATGTCAGAACAGACATAGATCTTTCTCCACATAAGAGCTTGAGCTCCACAACCAGTTCTCCCTGATAGAAGACTTGAGTTTCCCTTTGAAGATTTAACTCCAGGATATAGACTCATCTCTGGGGCTGGATCTGACCGTGAATCAAAACCACATGTGGCTCCATCTTCCCAAGCACTAGGAAGGATGTCCTTCTGGCCCTGCTTTGTAGGGCTGATGTTGGCCAAATACACCGACCACAACGTTCCTCAGTATGTGGCCAGTCCTACTTTTGGCTTTCATGTTTTGTAAATCAATTTGCCAACTTATTATCCAGTGTGATACCTAAGTTGTCAAGGGTCCTTATAATTCTAGCATTCTGATGTGTAGGTCATACAGAAGTTCTATAAGTGGTGTCAGAAGGCCAACCGTTCGGAAAAGGAATCTGTTTATTTGTAATCATTTGTAAATGAGTCCCAGGTGTCCTGTACAGGACTTTGGCATATTTTAGCTGTAGAGGACACCGGGCAGATGCTCTTGGCATCTAACATAATGAATCTAACATAATGAAAGTTCTTGTTGAATTATTATCTCACTTGCTTCCTGATGGTCTCAAATGGTTCTCCTTCTCAGAGAAAGTAATTAAGTTGTCACTAGTATTTACTGCTTATGGTTTTATTTGTACTCTTTTGACACCTAAAGCTCTGGTGATGTGGTCTTGTCCAGTTACTCATTCTCCTGACAGAGTGTGGAGTGTTCAAAGCCCGAGGAGCTCCCCTTCTGAATTTGAACACAGGGTGCCAACATTGCTGGGAGCTCAGGGAAGCCAGGCTCTCTCCGTGAAAGGGCACCAGACTCTACTCGAACGACACCAGAGCTAACGCAATGACTCTATGGGACTTTTACCATCGGGAGGTTCTGGAAAGCAACTGATATCAGTTTAAGTTGCCTGAAAGTAAAGGAATTTGGTCACTCAGCACCCTTTTGGGTTTCTTTCAATCCTCTGACTGTAATAGTGGAAGTATTTTCATGTGTCATAATTATTTAAAAGTGGAAACTACTGTGTGTTATTTGAAGAAAAAAAGCGTATCAGTGGGATGTTAGTCAGGAATACATTATCTCTTAAATTCCATCTGTTAACTGCACAGTTAACACTTCTTTTATAGTTGGCATTTGTCAGGAATTCTCTGCAGGTACCCGTAATAAGTCTTTCTTTAATAAGAAAACATTTATGGATGTGATGTAGTACAAACCCATTAATTGTAATACGTTTGTAACTTATTGTTACATGGGGTTAAATGCATCAGTATTCACATGACGTCCCTCAAAATATAATACTGGGATTCAATTCCAAATCCATCCCAGAGGCTGACTTAAGAAAGAATTTATAATCGCACAGTTTATGGGGGAAAAGGGAGGGTTGATTCTGGGTTCCAGAAAGCCCTTTGCTTGCTAAACATTGTGAAGATTATGTTTGAAGGCAGAAGATAGAGATGGGGCAAGGATGATTTTCTCTATGTCCAAAGTGGCAGGGGTGGGGGCAGCTGAGGTTGGGGAGTGA
>NW_022590640.1:0-11479 GCF_004348235.1 Phoca vitulina | reverse complement strand
AAACATTAAAAAATTTACAAAGAGGGAGACAGAAAAACAAACAATATTAGTTACAAAAATCAGGCAGTCATTTTAACCTCCCCTTGGCAGCTCAAGATGGCCATCAAATAATGGAATATGCTTTCAAAATTATGAAGTAAATTATTTCAGTCTCACATTTTATACTCAGGAAAGCTATCAGTCAAGAATGAGGATAGAATGCATTTTCAGATATGTAAGGATTTAGAAAGACTGTCTGTTACACACAGTTTTTTAGGAAGTTACTTAGAGGGTATGGTCTAGCCAAACAGGGCATAAACCAGGAAAAAGAAAAGCATAGGAAGGGAAAATTAATAAATAAAATAAGAGGAAAACAGAGAGGGAGACAAACCATAAGAGACTCTTAATTATAGGAAACAAACTGAGGGTTGCTGGAAAGGAGGTGGGTGCAGGGATGGGGTAACCGGGTGAAGGGCACGTGATGTAATGAGCACTGAGTATTATATAAGACCGATGAATCACTGAATACTACTTCTGAAACTAATAATACAGTGTATGTTAATTAAATTGAATTTAAATAAAAAATTTAATAAAAAGGAAGGAATAACAAAGTGAAGTTCTAGATTACAATAAGGAGTAGATCTGGAGAGCATTAAATTTAGACTGAGGGTCAAAGAGGAAGATATCTGGAAAAATGGGATCTTAAAAAAGATTTGCTGGATCCTTGACATATTGGAAAAGTAAGGATTTGATAAAGGAAAGTAATGTAAAGAAGAAACAGAAGCAGAAAAACAAGGAGAAACAGGAGGAGGGAAAGGAGGAGCAGAAAGCCAAAAACTCAAGGAAAACAAAAATTTTAAATGCAACAATAATATACTACTTGGCTGCACAGTTAATAATACTACATAGTCATTAACCAATACCCAAAGGAATGAAGACTTACTTATGTATTTTTAAAAAGTAAGTGCTATCCAAATCAACAAGGAAAAGTTAGGGTCCTGGGCAGCCGAAGTTGCAAGGTAGGGTGGGGAGAAAAGAAGACAGAATAAGGCCATTAATCATCTTTTTTTTTACCAAATGAGAGCTCAAGAAATGTTTACATATTTATACTTTTAAGTTAGAAAGACAACCAACAGAGGGACTTACAACAGTAATTTTACCTGGCAGGAGGGAAGAAAAAAGGTGGGAAGCAGTCCTGAAGGAAGTCCATAGATGTCTAGACTTGATGGGTCAAACACTTGTGACCTACATATGCCTGTTATTTAGAGAAACACACAGCCACTAGAAAAACTAAAAACAGAGAAGTTAACAGAGCTAATATAGTGTCATTGGTAAAAGAATTAGGACTATAAAGACCTAGAAGAGAGATTGTTGCTTTTTGTTAGAAACTTTTCTATCTTATTTAAGTTAGACATTTGTTACCTTAATAAAAATTAAAAAATATATTTTTGTTAAAAAAAAATGCTATGGATAAATCACATTAAACATAACCTGATAAAACTAAAGTTTGCTCATTCTTTTAGTTTTCAGGCAACAATGTACCTAGCTGAATTACAAAAGTCATTTATCATTTCTGACACTAAGCAATACATATTAATGTGGGTATGTGGCTGGGTCAAGGGTCTCCAAAGGCTTTAGTCAGTCCTTGGTTTTTTTTTTTTAAAGATTTTATTTATTTATTTGACAGAGAAAGACACAGTGAGAGAGGGAACACAAGTAGGGGGAGCGGGAGAGGGAGAAGCAGGCTTCCCGCTGAGCAGGGAGCCTGATGCGGGGCTCCATCCTAGGACCCTGGGATCATGACCTGAGCCGAAGGCAGACGCTTAACGACTGAGCCACCCAGGCGCCCTGATTTTTAATTTTTTTTAAAGATTTTGTTTCATACTTATTTATTTGAGAGAGAGAGCGCATTCGCGTGAGAGAGCACAAGCAGGGGGAGGGGCAGAAGGAGAGGGAGAGGCAGGCTCCCTGTTGAGCAAGGAGCCCAACGATGGACCCGATCCCAGGATCCTGGGGTCATGACCTGAGCCGAAGGCAGATGCTTAACCGGCTGAGCCACCCAGGCGACCCTAGTCCGTCCTTGATTTTTGATAAAGCCAGGAAAATGTCCTCAGGTTCAGTCAAGAGGGCGGTTTCTTTCAAGGGCAAGATGTTTTCACAGATTTCTCTGTTATTTCTAAAGTAGGAAGACTTTAGACAATTGCTCAGGTGCTTTCCAGGGACATTTCCAGCCAGTGTCCAAGGACACTGTTGTGTGCATACCTCTCCAGAGGAGAGAGTCGAGGCACAAGAATGTTTCCTTCCTTAGTATCTGTCCATATGCTGAGTGTATTAGGTGGGTCATCTGATGCTTTTGCTCAAGTGTCAGCTTTCCAGAAAGACTGTTCTGGGCCACACTATCTAAAACATTGTTCCCTGACTCTTTTTCTATTCCCTTACCAACTTCATTTTTTCGTTAACCTTCTCTTTAGCTGGCATTAATCTATGTTTTTGTTTACTGTCTGTCTTTTCCACAGAAGGTAGGCACCCCTGGGGCAAAAATATTACTTTGCTCACTGGTCTAAATGCTGACCACAAAGCAGAGCTTGCACATAGTAGGTGCTCAATAAAAACTTGTGAAATAAACATTAGATGAACTGTGTTCAGAATAATTCATTGGACAGCAAAGTCAGGAAATTTGTTACAGGAGAAGTATCTGAGCTAGGTCTTGAAGGTTGAGTGGAAATTTATCAAATAGTGAAGGTTGGAAACAATAATCCAAATGGGAATGGAAAATACCACTTCCTTTGTAAAGATCCTGGGTTGATTTAGATCATGGGATTCTTTAAAGCGGTAACTAGCAGTAAAGTGGAAAAAAAAAAAGGTCACTGCATAGTTGAGATTTTTTGAAAATAGCTCCTAAAATGGCAGACTTATGTTGAACAACTCACTTGGTAAGCTTCGTCCTAAAAACAATTCTTTTAGGTGTCCCTACTAATTCAAACAGTACCTGTTATGTGGCAAGTGGTTAGAGAGGCTAAGTAACTTGCTCAAGGCTACACAGCTAATAATCTGTGGATCTGAACTCAGTTTTCTCTGGTTCAAGAGTCTAAGCTAGTGTTGTCCAATAAAAATATATGGTGAACCATATATTAAATTAATACATTTTTAGAGGCTGTATTAAAAAAACAAAAAGAAATAAGTGAAATTAATATAAACAAATTTTATTTAACCAATATACCCCAAACAGTATCATTTCAACATGTCATCCACATAAAGCAATTGTTAATGAGAAACATTCTTTTTTTTTAATTAGTAAGCTTCATTTTTTTTTTTTAAGATTTTATTTATTTACTTGACACAGAGAGAGAGAGACAGCGAGAGAGGGAACACAAGCAGGGGGAGTGGGAGAGGGAGAAGCAGGCTTCCCGCGGAGCAGGGAGCCCAAAGCAGGGCTGGATCCCAGGACCCTGGGATCATGACCTGAGCCGAAGGCAGACGCTTAACCGACTGAGCCACCCAAACGCCCCGAGAAACATTCTTTGTTTCATATTGCTTTTGAAATCTGGTATATATTTTACATTTAAATTACATCTTAATTTGGTCAGTAGCCACATTTCAAGTGTACATGGCACACAACCTACATTGGAAAGTGTCAGTCTAAGCCCTTAACATACTCTCTGGATCTCGTGTGATATTGGTTGATAACAGAGTTGTGCAAAAGACTAAAGCAAAATTTTCACCCTTTTTCTAGGAAACTCCAGATTCAGCATCTTGCTCTCAATGTCCTCAGTTTTATTTACGGAAACCATGTTAAGTCTATTTCTGTATGTCATTTCTAGGACATCCCTATTTAACTGCATTTGTTCTCTAACCGTTGTTCACAAGAGACAGGATTGGGTTGATTACAAGAAGCATGCAACACTGTCTTATAATTGCCACTAAATATGGTTACTGTCTGTCTCCGAGCTAGCTCCTAAAGCATCTGAGGTCAGGGGCTCATCTTTGGATCTCCAGGGCCTAACCCATAATAGCTGTGTAGTCAAATTTGCTGGGTGTTACATTCATATTTCCCACCACAAACCTTGGTAATTATTTCTTTATTTTGGCTGATGACTTAGGAATCATGAGAACTATGAGAGATCCCAAAAGGCGTTGCCTGTAAAATTATTTAACTCAACTCTAACACGGATTCCAGGACTCAGTAGGACCACAAGTGCAATCTATATATAAGCAAACTTGTGATTCCTCTTGAGTTACCAGTATTGCAAAATGGAAAGCTTTTAGAACATTCTTGAAATGTTTTTAAAACAAGACCCAAGAGCCCATTAACCAGAATATTGTTTAGTTTACAAAATGATTCATAAATTTCACGATCCTTTTTTACTTCATGTTACCCCATTTGGAAGACTGTCTTTTGCACAATCACCAAGAGGAAGGTCTTCATGGAAAAAGCAGACCTCGGCTGTCCAGACCTTGCTTGCTATAGATATTTTTTGTTGTGTATTCCCACTAACAAATACGATAGCTCAGGCTGAGATATGCTGCTGATAGGAACAAGATTTCCTAATAGTGAGCTTTTATTGTGTTTTTTTTTTTCTTGTTGTTGCTTAAATACCTGCTGGAAGTATAGGGGCGCCTGGGTGGCTCAGTCGGTTAAGCGGCTGCCTTCGGCTCAGGTCATGATCCTGGGGTCCTGGGATCAAGCCCCACATCCGGCTCCCTGCTCAGCAGAGAGCCTGCTTCTCCCTCTCCCTCTGCCTGCCACTCTGCCTACTTGTGCTCTCTCTTTCTCCGTCAAATAAATAAATAAAATCTTTAAAAAAAAAAAAGAAATAGCTGCTGGAAGTATAAATTTAATCTTGCCAACTTCTATTTGGTATTTTAACCACGTTCCCTATGCATTCCCATACACCAGTGTTCTCTGTCAATCCCGCAGGGCAATTTTTACTGGCACACACGGGTAGATTCCACCTTTTTGTTTTTCCTTCTGATCTCTATCAGCAAAATGAGGTTTGGGGTTTGATGGGGTCATGTCAGAATCAAATTCCCTTAATTCTCATTCTAGCACCGGTGTTCTCTCGAGTTGAAAGGTCTTCTGCTCTCTTGACATGTATTTCTTCAACTTGGGATATATCAGAGAAGAACGTATTAGAGTCTTGGGTTTTAAACATCAATCTGAACTCTGGCAGGGAGAGCTGATGTTGGTTTCTCTCTTGCTGTAAGGGATTCTTAATGACTGTCTATGAATGCAAGTTCTAATTCTGGAAGGTCTTGATCTAAAATGACGGCAAAATCTCAAGTGTTGATTACGTGTCCAGATTTCATCTGTTTTTTAAGCCAATATTATTGGTTCACCTGTGAAACACATGTATAGCAACATTAAACTAGTAGTTTGATGTTTAGAGTTCTATGAGTCACCTCTTCTAAAGGAACAATACTATTTTCGATTTTGTCACTGTCTTCAGTATTTTTTGGACTATTTTGGTGGCTTTGTTCTTGAATTTTTGGGATATATTTTCCCTCTTTGGGGATTTGGAAAAGGGCCTGAATTTCTCTCCTAATATCTTTTTATTTTAAGATTTATTTATTAGAGAGAGAGAGAGCAATGCATGCATGCTCATGCACACACACACGTACACAAGTGTGAGTTGGGGAGAGGCAGAGGGAGAGAATCTTCAAGCAGACTCCCTGCTGAGCGCAGAGTCTGACTCGGGGCTCGATCTCACAACCCATGAGATCACGACCTGAGCAGAAACCAAGAGTCAGACACTTAACCAACTGAGCCACCCAGGCGCCCCTCTCCTAATATCTTTATTGGCAAAAGTAGGATTATATCTATGATGCTTTGACATTTAGGAGTGGAACTCAATTATGTGATCTTCTCCTTCTAAGCCATAACCCATAAATGATGTTGAAATCACTTATTATGGAAACAAATTTTCATAATTTGAAATATCTGGCTTTCATAGTCTTATAATAAATGACAATGAGATAATGGTAAGGTGTGTCAGATGAATAGAAATCTGGCTCCAGAACTGATACCAGAATGAAAGAGTTTGCAGATATGAAACAGATGGTCAATTCCTATCTTTTCTATCTTACATCATCCCAGGGCATTGTATTTAAGACCTTTAAAATAAATAAGCATTTCTCTTGTTCTGTGTTGGTAAAGATAGACAGATGGTAAAATAGGCCAAATAATGTAAAACTGTCATAGTTTCTCCCCAGACAGTTGAACAAGTTCATAGATAAAAGGTGAAACCCCACATAGGTCCTCATCATATCTCCGACTTTGGGCCACTGATTAGATGAAATTGAGGAGAGGGTGTTTAATTGTAGATTGTCATGACCCCAAGCTCTTCCCTGAAAAAGAAACATTCCTGTCTGCAGAAGCTGTTAGAAATAAATACATAGCCCCTTGCTCTGGAACCAGTCAGTTCTTTTGTTTTCTTAAACTCAGAGTCAAACCACAGTATCCGACTAGCAACCTCTAATGAGATTTATTATTATTATTTTTAATGTGAAAATTTTACATTTGAATTATTAATGTGCCCCTTCAAAAAAAAGTACAGACTTTTTTTAATTGGGTTTGGAAGGGGTCTACATTTTTTTTGAAGTTTGGGTAGAAGGAAATGTTTACTTTTCAGTTGAACATACCCCAATTGAAAAGGGCTCAATAAAATTCCCATCCTGAGGATATGAAAATAAATATTAGCATTTTATTAGAAGCAGATCACATGTTTTAGCTCAATGAACAAAGAATGACCTTAATTGGCAACTGGCTGTCCTTTGCAAATACTTCCAGAAAGAAAGACTTTGGAAACAAAAGTCTCTTAGTTTTTACTCTCTCAACCTACAGCAGCCCCATGAAACAGGTAAATCCAGTCAATTATGTTAGGGTCAACTCAGGGAATTATCTTGGAGGGTTGGGTAAGTAGTTACCCTGCTTGGAGCTGTATGCTCAGTTGGTGTTTCAATCAGGGTTATGGTTGTTTGTTTGTTTGTTTGTTTTTGCTGAGATTTTCATAAAGTTTTCCATACAAAGATGTTCTTTTCACATTCTAAATAACAGAGCTTTGAGACTCAACTGCTCATTTTTCTGCGTATTGGAGCAGAAAATCTTGCCTGTGTCCCCCTGTGTTTTCATCTTGCCTCCGTGAAGGAGTGGTGGCCTTCTATGCCACATACAACCTTTTTTGGGTGACTCAACTTGTACAAAAACCTATCAACCTCACCCTTCACTCAGCTGACTATTGAAGTCTATGTATTGGCTTTTAATTGGCCTATTTTCTAGATACTCTCACTTTTATTTCTGCACCAAACCTAAACCACATCGTTTTTGTCTTCCTACATTGAAATTACTTTTCTGAACCCAGTTTGTATAACATGACATAGCTACACCTTGAAGGAATACTACAAATGAACTCATGCATATTCTTGTGTTTGCTATAAGAATACTGATGAAGGGGGCGCCTGGGTGGCTCAGTCATTTAAGCGTCTGCCTTCAGCTCAGGTCGTGATCCCAGGGTCCTGGGATTGAGCCCTGCGTCAGGATCCCTGCTCAGTGGGGAGCCTGCTTCTGTCTCTCTCCCTCTGCCATTCCCCCTGCTTGAGCTCTCTCTCTTTGTCAAATAAATAAATAAAATCTAAAAAAAAAAAAAGAATACTGATGAAGATAACAGGGTATTAAAGAGAAACTTCTTTATAAAGATCTATTGATAGGAGAAGTTTGTCTTGGATTTCAGATACTGAGAATTAAGATTTTGCTTATGATTCCCTTTTTGTAGTGGCTGTTAGAAAGCTCAGAGTCAAATTTTCAGGCCACCTCAAGCAGATGTACATGATTTTATGGCATGTGTTTTATGCACTAATTTCATCGACAGCTTTTAAAAACAATTTTACTTATTTATTTACTTATTTATTTATTTTTTGAGAGAGAGAAAGTGCATGTGTGCAAGTGGGGGGGGAGGGGCAGAGGGGGAAGGAGGGACAGAATCCCAAGTAGGCTCCACGCTCAGCGGGGAGCCCAATGCAGGGCTGGATCCCAGGACCCTGAGCTAAAACCAAGAGTCATACACTTAACTGACTGAGCCACCCAGGCGCCCCGATTGCTTTATTTTTATCTTCTGAAGTTTCTATAAACTCAGTCTCCACTTGTTATGTTGTTTCATTGTACGTATTTTTTGACTTTAAATCCTTTGGAACTAGATTCAGTCCAAATAAAGAAATAACACAGAACTAATTACTTTTTTGTTGTTGTTGTTTAGAACCAATTAAAATGTGCACAGGGTGTAACCTCAGTGGCAGGAGGTGACTCCAGCATTCCTGGCAGTGGGTGGGGCCTTGAACAGCTTGGCAGACAGCAGACTGGGGCCCTCACAGAAGGGGACAGGAGTAGAAACACAATAAAATGACAGGTGCTGGGTGGCAGCAGATAGAATAAGAGCCATCCTCCCTTCTCCATAAAAACAACAACAAAACCTTCCAGAAATATGTGGAGGCAGGGCTTTCTAATGGAAGATGCTATAACTGCAGATGGGAGTAGGAGTCAGGGGTATACACAGACTTGTTGTTTGCACAGATTTATTTATTTATTTATTTTAAGGATTTTATTTATTTATTTGCCAGAGAGAGAGAGAGAGAGAGAGAGCACAAGCAGGGGGAGCGGCTGACGGAGAGAGAGGGAGAAGCAGGCTCCTTGGGGAGCAGGGAGCCCAATGTGGGACTCAATCCCAGGACCCTGAGATCATGACCCTAAGCCGAAGGTAGACACTCAACTGACTGAGACACCCAGGCGCCCCTGCACAGATTTATTTTAAACCCCAAATTAAGGTGGCCTAAGGAGAAAAAAGTGAGGTTGCAGATGAAGTAATTCACGATGAATTTTGAGGGAAACCCTGTCTCCACCAATCTGCTACAGAGACTGAAATGCCATGATTTAAACTTATCCCTGAGAATGACACTTCTGTATTTTCAGGAGACCTTTGTTAAAGATCAGGTGGGTCTGAGGTAACACAAATTTGCTACGGGAATCAGTATAGGGGAACCAGCCCATCAGACTGTTTCGTGTCCGAGAGGGGCCATGAGAGAAAATGTAGAGGAAAGCGTTCATCTTCCCCCGTGTGGGACATGGGCCAATGCAGGGGAGGTGGGAGGCGGCCTGGCACTGGAGGAGAGAAGAGATCTCATGAGAACAGAACAGAATTTTTACTATTTGGTTTAAAAACCTAGACCTGAGAAGGCTAGAAGTTGTATGCAAAGGCAGGTAGTCCTCACTTCGGACATATTTCTGCTAATGATGCTCAATCTCGCTTTCACTGATGGTAATGCTCACTCTGCTCAAGTCCCTACCTTCTCCCCTCCTTCCTTTACTTTCCCTGCCTTTTCTGTATCTTCTTCTGAGACCTCATGGCTATTTTTTGCCCCTACTGACAACACTTTAGGATCCCACCCAAACACTAACAGTAGCCCAAGCATAAAGATGTCTTTCCCGCCTCTGTACCGAGCCCCACCTTTCCATCTGAGTTGCGGTTCTTCTCAAGAGGAGTTGAACTCACATGCCTACAAGTTTCCTTTACCTGCCCTGGTGGCAGGAACAGTATTTTCTAAGTTTGTCTCTGTAACAGGCCACCTCTAAGGGAATCCAAGACCCAGGCCTCCCTACCTGGGAAGCTGGGCGGGGGTGGGGGGGGCTCCCTACTGATGCTGCTGTGCTCTTGGTTCCCTGGGTACCTCCTGAAGTCACCTGTGCTACTGCCTGGATGCCCTGAGGCCCCCTCCCCGCCCCCCCGCCCCCCCCCCCCCCCCCCCCCCCCCCCGCCACCAGCCAACACACTAGCTCTCTGCTTGTCAGGATGGTCCCACAAGGATGCTCCCAAAGCACCAGGGAGACTTGGGGTCACACTGCCTTTTGCCTTTTCCGCTTTCAGCCCCTTGCCCCTGAGACTCAGGTACTATTCCATGAAGTCTGACTGAGTACACATGTCAGAACAGACATAGATCTTTCTCCACATAAGAGCTTGAGCTCCACAACCAGTTCTCCCTGATAGAAGACTTGAGTTTCCCTTTGAAGATTTAACTCCAGGATATAGACTCATCTCTGGGGCTGGATCTGACCGTGAATCAAAACCACATATGGCTCCATCTTCCCAAGCACTAGGAAGGATGTCCTTCTGGCCCTGCTTTGTAGGGCTGATGTTGGCCAAATACACCGACCACAACGTTCCTCAGTATGTGGCCAGTCCTACTTTTGGCTTTCATGTTTTGTAAATCAATTTGCCAACTTATTATCCAGTGTGATACCTAAGTTGTCAAGGGTCCTTATAATTCTAGCATTCTGATGTGTAGGTCATACAGAAGTTCTATAAGTGGTGTCAGAAGGCCAACCGTTCGGAAAAGGAATCTGTTTATTTGTAATCATTTGTAAATGAGTCCCAGGTGTCCTGTACAGGACTTTGGCATATTTTAGCTGTAGAGGACACCGGGCAGATGCTCTTGGCATCTAACATAATGAATCTAACATAATGAAAGTTCTTGTTGAATTATTATCTCACTTGCTTCCTGATGGTCTCAAATGGTTCTCCTTCTCAGAGAAAGTAATTAAGTTGTCACTAGTATTTACTGCTTATGGTTTTATTTGTACTCTTTTGACACCTAAAGCTCTGGTGATGTGGTCTTGTCCAGTTACTCATTCTCCTGACAGAGTGTGGAGTGTTCAAAGCCCGAGGAGCTCCCCTTCTGAATTTGAACACAGGGTGCCAACATTGCTGGGAGCTCAGGGAAGCCAGGCTCTCTCCGTGAAAGGGCACCAGACTCTACTCGAACGACACCAGAGCTAACGCAATGACTCTATGGGACTTTTACCATCGGGAGGTTCTGGAAAGCAACTGATATCAGTTTAAGTTGCCTGAAAGTAAAGGGATTTGGTCACTCAGCACCCTTTTGGGTTTCTTTCAATCCTCTGACTGTAATAGTGGAAGTATTTTCATGTGTCATAATTATTTAAAAGTGGAAACTACTGTGTGTTATTTGAAGAAAAAAAGCGTATCAGTGGGATGTTAGTCAGGAATACATTATCTCTTAAATTCCATCTGTTAACTGCACAGTTAACACTTCTTTTATAGTTGGCATTTGTCAGGAATTCTCTGCAGGTACCCGTAATAAGTCTTTCTTTAATAAGAAAACATTTATGGATGTGATGTAGTACAAACCCATTAATTGTAATACGTTTGTAACTTATTGTTACATGGGGTTAAATGCATCAGTATTCACATGACGTCCCTCAAAATATAATACTGGGATTCAATTCCAAATCCATCCCAGAGGCTGACTTAAGAAAGAATTTATAATCGCACAGTTTATGGGGGAAAAGGGAGGGTTGATTCTGGGTTCCAGAAAGCCCTTTGCTTGCTAAACATTGTGAAGATTATGTTTGAAGGCAGAAGATAGAGATGGGGCAAGGATGATTTTCTCTATGTCCAAAGTGGCAGGGGTGGGGGCAGCTGAGGTTGGGGAGTGA
>NW_022590639.1:0-11491 GCF_004348235.1 Phoca vitulina | reverse complement strand
CTGGTTTAGTGGTCATGAATTCTTTTAACTTTTGTTTGTCTGGGAAATTCCTTCTAATCTGAATGACAGCCTTGCTGGATAGAATATTCTTGGCTTCCAATTTTTCCCTTTGAGCACTTTCAATATATCATACCAGTCCCTTCTGGTCTGCAACGTTTCTGCTGAAAAATCAGCTGATAGCCTTATGGGGTTTCCTGTATATGTAACCATCTTTTTTTTTTTTACAATCTTTAAAATTCTTTCCTGGCGCACCTGGGTGGCTCGGTCGTTAAGTGTCAGCCTTTGGCTCAGGTCATGATCCCAGGATCCTGGGATTGAGCCCTGCATCGGGCTCCCTGCCTGGCGGGAAGCCTGCTTCTCCCTCTCCTACTCCCCCTGCTTGTGTTCCTGCTCTCGCTATCTCTCTCTCTGTGTCAAATAAATAAAATCTTTAAATAAAATAAAATAAAATTCTTCGTTTATCACTATTTTTTACCATTTTAATTACTGTGTGTCTTGGTGTGTACCTCCTTAGGTTGAATCCTAACAGGGGGATTTCTGTGCCCCTGAATCAGGATCTCTGTTTCCCTCCCATGATGTGGGAAGTTTTCAGCTATTACTTCTTCAAATACATTTTCTGTCCCCCTTTCTCTCTTATGCTTGATGGAGTCACTGAATTTTCTAAGTCTATTCTCATTATGTAGTATTTATGTGTCTCTCACCTGTTCAGCTTGATTGCTTTCCATTACTCTATCCTCCAGGTCACTTACAGGCTCCTCTGCTTCCTGTAGCCTACTGTTTATTTATTCCATCTATTGTATTTTTAATTTCATTTATCAAGTTCTTCACCTCTGATACGTTATTTTTTATCTCTCTCTTTTTTTTTTTTTTAAGATTTTATTTATTTATTCGACAGAGAGAGACAGCGAGAGAGGGAACACAAGCAGGGGGAGTGGGAGAGGGAGAAGCAGGCTTCCCGCGGAGCAGGGAGCCCGATGCGGGGCTCGATCCCAGGACCCTGGGATCATGACCTGAGCCGAAGGCAGACACTTAATGACTGAGCCACCCAGGCGCCCCTATCTCTCTCTTTTTTTTAAAGAGTTTATTTATTTATTTGTTTGACACAGAGAGACACAGCAAGAGAGGGAACACAAGCAGGGGGAGTGGGAGAGGGAGAAGCAGGCTTCCTGCCAAGCAGGGAGCCCGATGCAGGGCTCGATCCCAGGACCCTGGGATCATGACCTGAGCTGAAGGCAGGCACTTAATGACTGAGCCATCCAGGCACCCATTTTTTATCTCTTTGTCAAGAGTTTCACTGATGTCCTCCACCCTTTTCTGAAGTCCACTATCTTTATGAGCATTACTTTAAATTCTTTATCAAACATCTTACTTTTTTCTGTTTCACTTAATCTCCTGCTGTGATTTTGTCCTGTTTTTTCATTTGGGACATATTCCTCTGTTTCCTCATTTTGTCTATCTGTGTCAGTTTCTCTTTGTTAGGAAAGTCAGCTACACCTTCTGCTCTTGAAAGTAATGGCTTCATGAAGAAGAGGTCCTGTACTGCTCTGCAGTATAGTGTCCCCTGTTCACCAGAACCTGGCACTTCAGGGGAACCTCCTGTTTGTGTTGCTTGTGTTGTGTCTGAGTCACTTTTTCTTTCAGTCCAGACATCTTCATTGACTCTGTATCTGTTGTGGGCTTTGCTTGCTTTCTGTGGTGTTAGTGAGACACAGGCTGCGAGCTCTGAGAAGACATCAGGTGAGCTAAGGGCTGAGGTCAGCATGCTTGGAGTGTGCCAGTCCTCAGGAGAACACATGGGCAAGGCACACTGCTAGCAGGTTAGGTAGCAAGTGTCTGTGCAGTGCTGGGCAGCAGGGGAGGAAAATGGTGCCTGCCACCTCCTTTGTTCCCAGAGAAGTCCCCTAACACACTCAAAATCAGTATAAACATATCTTCCTCTTGTTTGTCCCAGGCACTATGCAAACTGTCATTTATATGTTGCCTCTCTATGGGCTGCTGTATCTTTAAAGGCAGGATCCAGCTATCACTCACTCTCCCATCTTGCCCGGTGCTGAGTCAGCTGACTTTTTAAGCTCCAGACTCCAAATCCTGTGATTTATACAAACTCATGGAATTCAGCCCCTCTGGTTTTCAAAGCCAGATGTTATGGTTTGGGATCCCTAGTGTGAGAGACTGTTTTCTTTCCCCTCTCTACACCCGTAGCTCCCTCCCTCCTGTGGGCAGCTCCCAACCACTGTTTCTACCCTTGGTAACCTCTCAGATGCAGCTTTTTTTTTCTTTAAAGAGTTCATTTATTTATTTGAGAGAGAAAAAGAGAGAGGGAAAGCACAGAGGGAGAATGAGAGGGAGAAGCAAACTCCCCACTGAGCAGAGAGCCCGACATGGCACTTGATCCCAGGACCCTGAGATCATGACCTGAGCTGAAGGCAGACACTTAACTGACTGAGCCACCCAGGCACCCCCTCAGATGCAGCTTCCTTACATTTAGTTGTGGAGTTTGTTCTGCCCATCTTTGGATTGCCCTCTAGCGTATTTACATCGATGTGAGTGATATCTAGTTGTCAACATGGGATGGGGTGAACTTAGGGTCCTGCTACTCCACCATCTTCCCAAGCTTCCCAACAATGCACGTATTTTAAAATCAAATTAACCAAGTAAAATACAGCATAACACTTTTATGATGCACCCTTTTAACTTAAGTTACCACTTTTTAAAGATATTACACACCTTGAAGTTTTTTCAAACAAAAAAGCAGGTGAAATATTTACTTGGGTCTACTAGTTGATCAAAAAATTCTATTTTTTTGTCTAAATTCTACTAATAGTTACAATTGAATGAGGTTCTCATTTTTCAGTATAAAGTTATATCTCATGTCACTTTGAGTCATAAAATAGCTGCAATGCAATATTAGGTCATATAAAGATATTCAGGGAAATGGAGGAAACTAAAGACTGAGAATCATAAAATGGTCAAGATTCCATGCATTCTCACATAATTTCATTAGAAAACCTTAAACTCAATATTATTCTAATCTAGTTATTTCTCTTCTGAAAAACCTAATATCTGGGAGAAGACACTATTCTTATCTCATCAAAACTGGAGTATTTTTTTCCCAGACAATGCGAAAGAAAAGAAAGAAAAGAAAAAAGAAAAGAAAAAAAGAGTTGCTACCATTAGATATCATTCAATCAGTATCCTTTACTAGTTTTCCATTTTTGCTGTTTGTACCTTCAGTATGAGTCATTGCTCTTCTAAAGAATAACTAAGCTTTCTTAAGAGAACTCTACCTGCTGAACTTTCAGAAAATACCATAAAATGCAGACAAAAACAAGGGATCAGTAATACTACACTAAGGTTCTGGAACATGGGACCTATGACAAATAGAATAAGAAAATGTAAACACTCAGAAAAGAGAGGTGAAACAAGCTATTACTATCAACAACTGTATCCCATCTCATTCGGACAAACTTGGTAAAATATCTAGCTTATTAAATCATAAAGGGCATGTAATGAGATTGTCACAAGGTGGCAGCCGTGCAGTCTCAGTAGCTGTTATTCCAAAAGAATTTGGTTCTTAATCATGGGTGTGCATGGAGAGTTCAAGGTCTGTACTACTGTTCTTTATAAACAAGACAAAAACTATGTTAGAACAGATAAAATCATCTCTCTCACACTGTTCATAACACTGTTTCTCTTTTGGCCAGGACTGACCATCTCAGATTAGAGGTCACTTCCTTGGAGAAACTGTCCCCGCCCAAGCTGCAGTGAGTTAGCAATCCTTCCCTGTGCTATCAAAGCCCAATGAGTCCCCAATAGCAGAAGCACCTTATTAGTAGTTTGCATCCCCCATTAAACTGTGGGTCTGTGAGACTCTATACATCTTTTGCTATTACACCCCAGGGACTGGCACATAGTAAAAATTTAATTAATACATACTGAATGATCAAATATAGTAATAATGAGCATTTTCTGAACATTTACTATATGACAGGACAGTACAGAGGATTAAATCATTTAATCCTCATAGCAACACTACGAAGTAAGTAGGTGCCATCATTTCCGTGAGAGTTAGCATGAAAAAGCATTTGACCACATCCAAAAACAATTACTTGGACCCAAAAAACTGTCTGACTCTAAAGCCTGGGCTCTTAATCACTAAGCTGCCTATACACTTCTAAGTATTAAACTATGTTGATGCAGGTTTGGTATACCATAAGGCTCCTGAACTGGTTCCCAGCCTTTGACTCTATCCTTGACTCTATCTGTTCTCATAACTTCTACTAACTTAGCAAGAATTAATAACCATTTTTTTCCAGAATATTTTCCTATAATACAGAGTAAATTCTAAGTGCAAATAGTTATCCAGCCCCTTATTTTGAGTGGATTTGATGAAGAGACACAAAAATATCGGATACATTTTGAGTTTCTGTAAGGATTCTGGGAGCCTATGGAGAGACACGGGAAAAGGCAAAGTTTTCTCTTTAGAAAAACCAACTTTTGGTTTTGTTATAAACTTTTGACATAACATAGAATCTTCACATTCAATGCAACAACAACAAAAAGTTATTTTCTGAAATGTTTCATGATCTTTCAATGAAAAATATAATATGAAAAAATTACCGCTGTGTATTATGACTTAGTTACTGTTACCACAGAGTTTCCACAACCAAAGATACTCTTATTCACACAGGGGACTCAATTTGTCCCCTCCCAAACTAGCTTCCTTGCACACCATCTGATTTTCTGTTAATAGCACCTTTTTTCATGTACTTAGGTTTTCAAAACTTGGCTCGTAGCAAGGATTGGAGGGAAAGAGGAAGAAGGAAAATATCAATGAGTAGGTCTTCATTTCCTTCGACACCAGTCTCAACTTTGCCTCTTTCTCTTTAATCCTCCACTGTCGCCAAATCCCAGTCCTTATCACTTCATCTTTCTTCCTTCTGATTCTCTCTTTCACAATGTCTGTCCCAAATACTGTGGCCAGACTAATCTTTCTGAAACAATGTCAACTACCCTGCTCAAAACCCTTTAGTGGCTCTCTACTGCCCATCTTATCAAATTCAAATTTGTCTTCTTTTTTTTTCTGTTTAGGTCTTCCAAAATCTGGCCCTGCTCTGACCATCATTTAAAAAATCAAAAAACCCCACAAAACCTTATGATCCCTAAAATAAGCTTTTCATACCAATTAAGTTGATTTTCCCACTCTTACCTCATATTTCATGTTTATAATTTTCATACTTTTGCTAACATTATTCACTTCTACCCAGAAGGTTCCTCCTCTTCCCTTCTAGTTCTCTAAAGCTATCCTTCAAGTGCAGGTTAAGGCTTATCCCCATAAGAATAATAATAACAGTAATAGCCAACATTTCTTGAGCACTATGTGCCATGCACAGTTCTAAACACTTTTCATGCATTAACTCATTTGATCCTCAAAATAACCTAAAAAAGACAGTCATATGAAATCTTCTAGCATACCGAAGGCTACCCTAATTTTTCCCTCCTATATTTATAATAAATACTCCACACCTAATCTTCACTAAGCATCTACTATATGTACTTAGGAGAATAAAAGAGGCAACATTTATAATACAAACTGGAAGAGCATTAGGTTTCAAGTAAGTATATGCAGTCACTGTGTGACATTAAATTAGTTAAGTATTCTAAGCCTCACGTCACATGGGCATAAAAATACCCATCTCACAGAACTGCTGTGAAAATTTTCTAATCTATGTGAAAATGCTTGGTGAACTGTAAAATACAATGGAAGTGCTGCCAACCAACTTTTCTACACTATCTACTACTATCGGCCAATAACTATGGCAAGAGATGGCATACAGGGTGAAAAGCAGATTCTAGTGACTCTAGTGAAGCTTATGATTCAAAATGTGTCTGACATGAGCCCTGTCCTAATGAAGCCCATAATGTGGTACCACACAATTCAGTATTTAATTTTGCAGTAATTATTCACATGTAGCTTTGTTTTTCCAATGCTCCTTGAAGAGAGAGTTCTTCTAATTCTTTCCTAACACCCAGTGATATGAGGCACACAATAGGTCCCAAAAGCAGTTGTTGATTTTTTTTTTTCAAAGATTTCACTTATTCATTTGACAGAGAGAGACACAGTGAGAGAGGGAACACAAGCAGGGGGAGTGGGAGAGGGAGAAGCAGGCTTCCCGCTGAGCAGGGAGCCCGATGTGGGGCTTGATCCCAGAACCCTGGGATCACGACCTGAGCCGAAGGCAGACGCTTAACGACTGAGCCACCCAGGCACCTCCAAAAACAGTTGTTGATTGACTGATTTTTAGGGGGAAAGAAATCCAATAAATTAGACTCTTTTAATAAAATATCGTAAAAGTGACTGTGACTCCTGCAATTATTTTGGGCTAGAAAACTGAGTCGATAAACATCTATTGTAATTATGCGCAATATTACTTTTTGAAAAAGTTAACTTGCAAATTCTCTCTTAACATAAGGTAAATAAACTACTTACCTAAGAGCAGAGAATGTAAATCCTTTCAAACCATCTTTGCACCTAAAACAATAAAAATTATGATAAAGTAACAATTTTTGAGATATAAAGTAGTATATTAAGTAGCTATTAAAATTTATTCTGAAACAGATGACTTTTATTTTTAAAATTTTTTTATTTTTTTAAAGATTTTATTTATTTATTTGACAGAGAGAGAGAGAGAGACAGCGAGAGAGGGAACACAAGCAGGGGGAGAGGGAGAGGGAGAAGCAGGCTTCCCGCCGAGCAGGGAGCCCGATGTGGGGCTCAATCCCAGGACCCTGGGATCGACCTGAGCCGAAGGCAGATGCTTAACGACTGAGCCACCCAGGCGCCCCTGAAACAGATTACTTTTAAAAGGTGAAACTTTTAGGACAGTGATCTGAGCAGTACAAATGCAACAAACAAGCAAGCCATCTTACACAGGATGATTAAAATTTCCTATGTCAAATTAACATAATTTAAGGCTCAACTCTCCTATTTGCAGGTGGAAGAGAGATTTAAGTATATCTTCTAAGGGCTCCATGTGGACTTAAAATGAAGGCTCAGAGTGGAATATTCATTTTACCCAATCCCTGGGGGAGCAAATTGTTGAGAAGAAAAGGCCACATACACCTGCTGGGTATTATGAATAGATCAATTCAAGGTCCTGACTTCTCCCTACTTATTAATTCAGTGAATGCAGAGCAATGTAGAGCTGGCAGGCACAAAAAGGCTTCCAGTTTAGTTCAACAGTTTTAACTTTTGAGTAAGCCCAATCAGAATGGATAACATAGCAACGGGAACAGAGTGGGGGTAAGGGGAGGGCACAGAGGCAGGAGTTCAAATAATATTTATTGAGTATTTACTATTGCTGGGCATTGTTTTGGGCACTTTATATGTGTTGTCTCATTTAATTATATCACACCTCTATGAATAAGTATTTCTCTATTCTATAGCTGGGCAGAGGCCCCCTCCCCCAAAACGGGCAACTTCCAAGAGGTCACAAAATAAATAATAGTCGGAATTCAGGAAAAAAAAGTTCCTCTGACTTAAAAACTGTGGTTTTCTCTTATACCTCCTTCTGAAATAGTGTATTCCTTTTAACTGGGGGAAGGTTCAAACTGCATGACAATTAAAAAAAGATTCTCAGATCTGCAAAAAATATTTAAACAAGATTTTAAAATGGGGACATTACTATACTAGTCTTAATGGCCTGCTTTATAAGTATGATCAAGTTACTAAAGAATTGTTGTATATCTAGTATCAGAATCCTTTGGAGAAACTATAGAGATTGGTGATACAATGATGCTCAAATGTATGTTAATTTTAGACACTGGATATTCTTGGATAAAAAGTACAGCCTCAAATCTAATTGGGCAACTCTCTCAGTATACCTTTTATATGAAAGGTCACAAAGGAAATGCATAAAAATATAAGAAGTCCTTCTGAACAAGTCTAAATGTAGATATTTTTACTGGGGGACACACAGAATCTCAGAAAAGAATTTAATTCGTGTGCATAGATCTTTTAAAACACTTAAGAATTCATTTTAATTAAGAAACATGATCTACTTTGCGATCATGTTAACAGTGAGAAATGTAATCACAGAATTTAGCTAACATACTACATAATTACTCACCCCACACAGAATGAGGGTAAAGGCAAAAGAATTCATATGTTAAGCTAAAAATATGCATGAGAAAATTATAGCATTAACATTCTTAAACTTATCTTTTTTCCATCTGAAGTGTTTCTCAGTAATTTAAAACCCATAATTGGGCAATTTCTAGATAGGTGGGGTGGTGAGCGGGTTAGGCCAGGCGTCTACTGACTGGAAAACAGAAAGCAGCAGATTGATTAAGATTATATACAAGTGGGAACAAATTTTGGCTTTGGTATGCTATTGTTAAGAGATAGCCATTTATCTTTGTGCAATGCTGAATAGATAAAGGATTCTGACAACTTGGTCTAGTCAGGATTGCATATTTGTGACCTTAAACAATAAATCTAATTGCAGACCAAACATCAAAAAGTAGCTTTCAAATAAAAAAGGGCATGTACAAATGAATTTGCAATTTCATTATGATGGAAGTTTGGTTCTTTCAGCAGAACCCTGTGGGAAGCACTTCATATTGATAAAGTCTTAGCCTGAATTCAAAAGGGGCTATTCTTCTTTCCATTCATGTGTATAAGGTCTGTTAATGTAATTGAGGGTCAGATGTCTATGTCAAAAGAACAAAAAAGTAATTATTCCCCTAAAAAGAATCTTTAAAATAATAATATCGCCCTGCATTTTGATACCAAGAGTATTGTCTGAGCCTTAGCCTAACTATGAAACACTATCGTAATCTGAGTTAAATGTAAAAAGTATGGTATGCACAGAAAGATTTATACAGAACAGACCCCATTAGAAGGGGCCTCACTATTTAACAGATCCAGTTATTATAATGCAAATCAAATTACTTTCTACATTCACGTCTTAAGGCTCACTGATTTCCTCAACAAATACTGACTGAATGCCTACTATGTGTAAGCACTAGTTTCAGATCTAAGGAGGTAACAGCGGACAATACAGAATCTCTGTTTCCATACAGGTGACATTCTGGGCCAGGGAAAGGTACGAGGAAAACAAGTAAATATATCTGGTGGTGATAAGTGCTATGGCAAAACACGACGCAGGGGAAGAGGAGAAACAGATGTGGTCGGGCCTTCTTATCTTAGGTAGTGTAATCCAGAAGGGCCTCTCCAAGAAGGTGAAATTTGATGATGTGATCAGAAGCCTTACAGGATGGAGGGAAGAGCATCTGATTGAAGGAAGAGCAAGCACAAAGCTCCTGACTAGGAGTGTTCGTGGCACTGAAGGAGAACAGCAAAGTAGATTACTGTAGCTGGAACAAAAGAGGGGAGGGAAGCCGTGGTAGGAAAGGAGGTCACAGTCACAGTGGAGGAGGGAAGGAGTGGTCCAAAGTTCTTGGTAGGGCCCTTTAGGCATGGTAAAAAAAAACCCAAAACAAAACCTCAGCAGAAGAGTGACAAAGACCTGTCTTAAATTTTAAGATAATCTTTGGTTGCTCATTGGAAAACAAACCACAGGAAGGCAAGGTTAACAGCAAAGAGGCGAGGGGTGCCTGGGTGGCTCAGGCGGTTAAGCGTCTGCCTTCAGCTCAGGTCATGATCTCAGGTCCTGGGATGGAGCCCCAGCTCCCAGCTCAGCGGGGAGTCTGCTTCTCCCTCTCCCTCTGCCTCTCCCTCTGTTTGTGCTCTGTCTCTCTCTGTCTCTCAAATGAATAAAATCTTAAAAAAAAAAAAAAAACCAGCAAAGAGGTGAATTAGGAGGGGAAAGACGATTGTGGCTTGACTAGGTCATTAAGTGGTAGAGGTAGAGAAAACTGGTAAGACTCCAAAGGTATTTCAAAAATAGAGTTGGTGGAATTCCTTGATGGTACAAGAGAAAGAGAAAATTTACAAATTATTAAAATATTTTTGATTTGAGCAAGCAAAAGGATAAAACGTCCGTTTACTGAAGTGAGGAAGACTACGGGAAGAAGAGGTTTGAGGAGAAAATCAGTTTTATTTCGGACATGGTAAGTTTGAGATGACTGTTACCTACAAATGGAAATGTTAATGAAACAAGTGGCTGCTGTACAGGTTTGGGGGTCAAGGAAGAGGGGTGATTCATCTATAAGTAGAACTTAAATCCACAGTACAATCATCTAGGAAATAAGTGCCAATAGAGAAAATACCCAGGGACTGAGTGTATTTTATTTCTCTATTATTTTATAGTGCAGAAAATCTGTTCCATAGGAAAAAAACAAAAAACAAAGTCATTTCTCTTCCTAAAGAAATTGTTCTCTAATACAAAGTCTCATTTTTATTTTTGAGCGTGCATAAATATAATGCCTATAACTCATGTACACACAGACTTTTCTATTAGTTAGCCTATAAATGGCATAAATATCTAGTAAGAGTCAATCGTAGTTACTGAATCTCTACATTTGCAAGGTTATGTGCAAGGTTCAGGAAAGAGGAGGAGGAAAAAGTGCAGCACCATATCAAACAACTTAGGTGATACACAACTTATTAGAGAGGTTCAGGCTGGAATTATACACTGTGGAGAAGAAAGTATAAAGTTTAATACTGTTATTAGAATAATATACTTGGTCAAATGCCAATGAGAGGGGGAACCCACAAACACAATTTTTTTTTAAATTGTAAGTGTAAATGATAGTTAAAAAAAAAACAAAACAATTTGCCCACAAAGATTCTTTGTCTCACGCTTAATTTCCATGAAATTATTTCCAGGAGATACTTTTATTTTTATTACCAAATTACACCAGCAGATGTCACTAGTAAACCATTTTTTGAAGAGTTTGTAGCTCTGTGAGGTGATTTATCATTTTTTGCATGTTTTCCCTTAAAAACACATTTACTGACATTTGAAATGTTGTTAATCTTAGCTACATTGCATTAAATTCCCACAAGTAAATATCGTCATATTAGACTTTTAATTACAGCTGATGTTCATTCCTATCATTCTATACAGTTATGAAATCTTTAAGAACACCCCACCATTTGACACCAACATAAAATCTGATATGTACATGTGCTATATCATTATGGTCTCTATTAAGCTGAAAACAATGAAAACTATTTTGTTTCCCACTTTTTTTATTTGGTAAACATAATGGAATATAAAAGATGTAGTACTCAATAAATCTTTAAAATATTTCTTGAAGGCAGTGCATGCTACAGTGGAAAAGACTCTTGATTTGAATGATTCACAGTCATAACTTCACTACCAACCTGGAGTAAATCATTTAACTTTAGGGTTCAATTTTGTTGTCTGTTAAACAAGAGCCTGGAAGTAAATTACCTTCATAATTGACTGACTGAATGTCTTCTAATTCTGAAATTCTACCAATTATTTTATCATTTTATTTACTGCTAGTGTTATTAGAAATCACAATAGAAAAATAGAATGAATTATTCTGTCACTAGTAA
>NW_022590638.1:5525-11494 GCF_004348235.1 Phoca vitulina | reverse complement strand
ATTTTAGCCATTCTGACTGGTGTGAGGTGGTATCTCATTGAGGTTTTGATTTGGATTTCCCTGATGCTGAGTGATGTTAAGCACTCTTTCATGTGTCTGTTGGCCATTTGGATGTCTTCTTTGGAAAAATGTCTGTTCATGTCTTCTGCCCATTTCTTGATTGGATTCTTTGTTCTTTGGGTGTTGAGTTTGATAAGTTCTTTATAGATTTTGGATACTAGCCCTTTATCTGATATGTCATTTGCAAATATCTTCTCCCATTCTGTCGGTTGTCTTTCGGTTTTGTTGACTGTTTCTTTTGCTGTGCAAAAGCTTTTTATCTTGATGAAGTCTCAATAGTTCATTTTTGCCCTTGCTTCCCTTGCTTTTGGCGATGTTTCTAGGAAGAAGTTGCTGTGGCTGAGGTCCAAGAGGTTGCTGCCTGTGTTCTCCTTTAGGATTTTGATGGACTCCTGTCTCACATTTAGGTCTTTCAACCATTTGGAGTCTACTTTTGTGTGTGGTGTAAGGAAATGGTCAAGTTTCATTCTTCTGCATGTGGCTGTCCAATTTTCCGAACACCATTTGTTGAAGAGACTGTCTTTTTTCCATTGGACATTCTTTCCTGCTTTGTCAAAGATTAGTTGACCATAGAGTTGAGGGTCCATTCCTGGGCTCTCTATTCTGTTCCATTGCTCTATGTGTCTGTTTTTATGCCAGTACCGTACTGTCTTGATGATGATAGCTTTGTAATAGAGCTTGAAGTCCGGAATTGTGATGCCACCAGCTTTGCTTTTCTTTTTCAACATTCCTCTGGCTATTTGGGGTCTTTTCTGGTTCCATACAAATTTTAGGATTATTTGTTCCATTTCTTTGAAAAAAGTGGATGGTATTTTGATGGGGATTGCATTGAATGTGTAGATTGCTCTAGGTAGCATTGACATCTTCACAATATTTGTTCTTCCAATCCATGAGCATGGAACATTTTTCCATTTCTTTGTGTCTTCCTCAAATTCTTTCATGAGTATTTTATAGTTTTCTGAGTACAGATTCTTTGCCTCTTTGGTTAGATTTATTCCTAGATATCTTATGATTTTGGGTGCAATTGTAAATGGGATTGACTCCTTAATTTCTCTCTCTTCTGTCTTGTTGTTGGTGTATAGGAATGCCACTGATTTCTGTGCATTGATTTTATATCCTGCCACTTTACTGAATTCTTGGATGAGTTCTAGCAGTTTTGGGGTGGAGTCTTTTGGGTTTTCCACATAAAGTATCCTATCATCTGCAAAGAGTGAGGGTTTGACTTCTTCTTTGCTGATTCGGATGCCTTTGATTTCTTTTTGTTGTCTGATTGCTGTGGCTAGGACTTCTAATACTATGTGGAATAGCAGTGGTGATAGTGGACATCCCTGCCGCGTTCCTGACCTTAGGGGGAAAGCTCTCAGTTTTTCCCCATTGAGAATGATATTTGCTGTGGGTTTTTCATAGATGGCTTTTATGATATTGAGGTATGTACCCTCTATGCCTATACTCTGAAGAGTTTTGATCAAGAAAGGATGCTGTACTTTGTCAAATGCTTTTTCTGCATCTATTGAGAGGATCATATGGTTCTTGTTCTTTCTTTTATTAATGTATTGTATCACGTCGATTGATTTGCGGATGTTGAACCAACCTTGCAGCCCGAGGATAAATCCCACTTGGTTGTGGTGAATAATCCTTTTAATGTACTGTTGGATCCTATTGGCTAGTATTTTGGTGAGGATTTTTGCATCCATGTTCATCAGGGATATTGGTCTGGAATTCTCCTTTTTGATGGGATCTTTGTCTGGTTTGGGGATCAAGGTAATGGTGGCCTCATAAAACGAGTTTGGAAGTTTTCCTTCCATTTCTATTTTTTTGAACAGTTTCAGAAGAGTAGGTATTAATTCTTCTTTAAATGTTTGGTAGAATTCATCTGGGAAGCCATTTGGAGGCCCTGGGCTCTTGTTTGTTGGGAGATTTTTTATTACTGCTTGAATTTCCTTAGTGGTTTAGGTCTGTTCAGGTTTTCTATTTCTTCCTGGTTCAGTTTGGTAGTTTATACATCTCTAGGAATGCATCCATTTCTTCTAGGTTATCTAATTTGCTGGCATCGAGTTCTTCATAATATGTTCTTATAATTGTTTGTATTTCTTTGATGTTGGTTGTAATCTCTCCTCTTTCATTCATGATTTTACTTACTTGGGTCATTTATCTTTTCTTTTGGATAAGTCTGGCCAGGGGTTTATCAATCTTATTAATTCTTTCAAAGAACCAGCTCCTAGTTTCATTGATCTGTTCTATTGTTCTTTTGGTTTCTATTTCATTGATTTCTGCTCTGATCTTTATTATTTCTCTTTTCCTGCTCGGTTTAGGCTTTATTTGCTGTTCTTTCTCCAGCTCCTTTAGGTGTAGGGTTAGGTTGTGTACTTGAGACCTTTCTTGTTTCTTGAGAAAGGCTTGTATTGCTATATACTTTCCTCTTAGGGCCACCTTTGCTGCATCCCAAAGATTTTGAACAGTTGTGTTTTCATTTTCATTGGTTTCCATGAATTTTTTAAATTTTTCTTTAATTTCCTGGTTGACCCATTCATTCTCTAGTAGGATGCTCTTTAGCCTCCATGTATTTGAGTTCTTTCTGACTTTCCTCTTGTGATTGAGTTCTAGTTTCAAAGCATTGTGGTCTGAAAATATGCAGGGAATGATCCCAGTCTTTTGGTACCAGTTGAGACCTGATTTATGACCTAGGATGTGATCGATTCTGGAGAATGTTCCATGGGCACTAGAGAAGAATGTGTATTCCGTTGCTTTGGGATGGAATGTTCTGAATATGTCTGTGAAGTCCATTTGGTCCAGTGTGTCACTTAAGGTCTTTATTTCCTTGTTGATCTTTTGCTTAGATGATCTGTCCATTTCAGTGAGGGGGGTGTTAAAGTCCCCCACTATTATTGTATTTTTGTCAATGTGTTTCTTTGCTCTTGTTATTAATTGCCTTATATAATTGACTGCTCCCATGTTAGGGGCATAGATTTTTACAATTGTTAGATCTTCTTGTTGGATAGAGCCTTTAAGTAGGATATAGTGTCCGTCCTCATCTCTTATTATAGTCTTTGGTTTAAAATCTAATTTGTCTGATATAAGGATTGCCACCCCAGCTTTCTTTTGGTGTCCGTTAGCATGGTAAATGGTTTTCCACCCCCTCCCTTTCAACCTGGGGGTGTCTTTGGGTCTCAAATGAGTGTCTTGCAGACAGCATATTGATGGGTCTTGTTTTTTAATCCAATCTGATAGCCTAAGTCTTTTGATTGGGGCATTTAGCCCATTTACATTCAGGGTAACTATTGAAAGATAGGAATTTAGTGCCATTGTATTGCCTGTAAGGTGACTGTTACTGATACTGTCTGTGTTCCTTTCTGGTCTATGTTGCTTTTAGGCTCTCTCTTTGCTTAGAGGACCCCTTTCAAGATTTCTTGTAGGGCTGGTTTCGTGTTTGCAAATTCCTTTAGTTTTTGTTTGTTCTGGAAGCTTTTTATTTCTCCTTGTATTTTCAATGATAGCTTAGCTGGATATAGTATTCTTGGCTGCATATTTTTCTCATTTAGTGCTCTGAATATTATCATGCCAGTCCTTTCTGGCCTGCCAGGTCTCTGTGGATAGGTCTGTTGCCAATCTAATGTTTCTACCATTAATGGTTACAGGTCTCTTCTCCCGAGCTGCTTTCAGGATTTTCTCTTTGTCTCTGAGAGTCGTAAGTTTTACTATTAGATGTCGGGGTGTTGACCTATTTTTATTGATTTTGAGAGGGGTTCTCTGTGCTTCCTGGATTTTGATGCCTGTTTCCTCCCCCAAGTTAGGGAAGTTCTCTGCTATAATTTGCTCCAATATACCTTCTGCCGCTCTCTCTCTTTCTTCTTCTTCTGGGCTCCCAATTATTCTAATGTTGTTTTGTCTTATGGTATTGCTTATATCTCGAATTCTGCCCTTCAGATCCAGTAGTTGTTTATCTCTCTTTTTCTCAGCTTCTTTATTTTCCATCATTTGTTCTTCTATATCACTGATTCTCTCTTCTGCCTCATTTATCCTAGCAGTTAGCACCCCCATTTTTGATTGCACCTCATTAATAGCCTTTTTGATTTCGACTTGGTTAGATTTTAGTTCTTTTATTTCTCCAGAAAGGGTTTCTCTAATAACTTCCATGCTTTTTTCAAGCCCAGCTAGTATCTTTAAAGTGATGATTCTGAACTCTAGATCCGACATCGTACTAATGTCTGTATTGAGTAGATCCCTGGCAGTCGGTACTACCTGTTGTTCCTTTTTTTTGAGGTGATTTTTTCCGTCTTGTCATTTTGTCCAGAGGAGAATAGATTAATGAGAGAACAAAATGCTAACAACGTCCCCAGAAAATATACTCTAAACAAATCAGAAAAGACCTGTAGCCAGGGGAAAAGAAAGGGAAAGAAAGAAAAAAGAAAAAGAAAAAAAAAAGAAAAAGAAAAAGATAAAAACAAAAACAGAACAAAACAAAACAAAACAGAATATGATCAAATATTCAAATATGATCAGGCTGGTGCATAGATCAGTGCCACACACTAGATTTTGGGTGTATTTTGGTCTATTACAAGAAAGTGCCTCCCAAAATTTTAAAGAAAGAAAAACTTACATATGTACAAAAATAAGGGTTGATATGATGAAGGGATGGAATATGACTGTAAAGATGAAAATTATAAAAAATTATATAAAAGGAATTGATAAGAAGTTTGAAAAAAGAAAGAAGAGGATTTAAAAGAAAAAAGAAAAAGGGAGAGAATGTGATCAGGCAAGAGAGTAGAACAATACCATACACTAGAGATTTAGGGTATATTTTGATCTGTTAGAAGAAACTATCTCAAAATTTTCAAGAGAGAACAACTTCTATATATATGCCAAAAATAACGGTAACTACTATGAAGGGATAGAATATGACTCTAAAAATGAAAAATAAAAATGTTTTTTAAAAACGGATTGATAAGATGTTGGTTGAAAAAGGGCAAAAGAAAAATTCAAAAAAAAAAAAGTTAAAAAAAAATCAACTTTGAAAGACTAAAGAATCATGGTAAAAAAGCCATGGATTCTATGTGCATTATTCCCCTAGCTCTGGAGTTCTGCAGTTCTCATTGATCGGTAAACTTGGTCTTGGCTTGTTCTCGCTGATCTTCTGGGGGAGGGGCCTGTTGCCATGGTTCCCAAATGTCTTTGCCAGAGGCAGAATTGCCCCGCCCTTGCCGGTCTGGGCTAAGTAATCTGCTGGGGTTTGCTCTTGGGAGCTTTTGTTCCCTGCAAGCTTTCAGTTCGGCTTTGGAGGAGGAGAGTGAAAATGGTGGCCTCCCAATCTCCGCCAGGAGGAGCCGAGAACTCGGGGCCCCACTCCTCAGTGCGCCCCCAGAGAAAAGCAGTCAGTCACTCCTGTCTCCCTGGTCTCCGGCCGCACTTCATGCTCACCCGGCCTGTGACCGAGCGTTTCTATCTCTGGCACCCGACTCGGTGTGGAGTCTCCAAACCCAGCAGATCCCTGCGGTGCGCTCCTGCGTCGCTCCTCCCGGGGGAGGAAGGGGAGTCTCCCTGGATCTGCCGCTTGTTGGGTCCCTGCTGGAGGAGCAGTGGCCCGACTGTGCCGCGGGTCACGGTTTATGGAAACCCCAAGCTGAGAGCCTGCGCCTCGGCTCCGTCTCTGCAGCCGGCTTCCCTGCTCCGATACCTGGGAGCTCTGCTGCACTCAGGCACCCCCGTCTTTCTTTGACCCTGAGGGTCTTGAGACCACACTGTCCCACAAGGGTTCCACCCCCCCGCTTAGCCACTGGAGTGACATCCCTCAGCAGAGCCAACTTCTAAAATTTCCGATTTTGTGCTCCTGCTGCTCTATCACTTGCCAGAAGCGGCCGACGGAGGCCCCTCCCCCACTGTCTATCCTCCCGAATATCACCTCGGATTCACTT
>NW_022590638.1:0-5425 GCF_004348235.1 Phoca vitulina | reverse complement strand
GCCCCCTCCCCCACTGTCTATCCTCCCGAATATCACCTCAGATTCACTTCTCCGCAGGTCCTACCTTCCAGAAAGTGGTCGCTTTTCTGTTCAGAGAGTTGTTGCTATTCTTTTCTTTATCTCCTGTTGAGTTTGTAGGTGTTCAGAATGGTTTGATCCCTATCCAGCTGAATTCCTGAGACCAGACGAAATCCAGGTCTCCTACTCCTCCGCCATCTTGCTCCGCCCCCCCTCAACCAACTTATTTCTTTTCCAGTTTTGCTCATTTAAGGAAGTGTCATCAATCTCTCTAAGCCTTTTTTTAAAATTAAAATATAATAACATACCATAAAATTTATCTTTTAAGGTGTGGAATTCAGTGGTTTTTAATATATTCACAAAGCTATTCAGCCATCACCCCTATCTAATTATAGAGCATTTATCACCCCAAAAGTAAACCCATACCCATTAGTAGTCATTCCCTATTTTTCCTCCTTTCCCAGCCCCTAGAAACTACCAATCTACTTTCCATCTTTTTTTTTTTAATTAACATATAATGTATTATTTGTTTCAGGGGTACAGGTCTGTGCTTCATGAGTCTTACACAGTTCACAGCGCTCACCATAGCACATAACCTCCCCAGTGTCCATCACCCAGACACCCCATCCCTCCCATCCCCTCCACCCAAGCAACCCTCAGTTTGTTTCCTGAGATTAAGAGTCTCTTATGGTTTGTCTCCCTCTCTGGTTTCATTTTGTTTCATTTTTCCCTCCATTCCCCTATGATCCTCTGTCTTGTTTCTCAAATTCCTCATATCAGTGAGGTCATATGATCATTGTCTTTCTCTGATTGACTTATTTCGCTTAGCATACATTCTAGTTCCATCCACATCATTGCAAATGGCAAGATTTCATTTTTTGATGGCTGCATAATATTCCATTGTGTGTGTGTGTGTGTGTGTGTGTGTGTGTGTATCACATCTTCTTTATCCATTCATCTGTTGATGGACATTTAGGCTCTTTCCATAGTTTGGCTATTGTGGAGATTGCTGCTATATCTACTTTCCATCTTTATGGATTTGCCTATACTGGGCTTTTCAGATAAATGGAATCATATAGTATCTGATCTTTTATGCCTGGATTCTTTCATTTATCACAATGTTTTCAGGGTTCGTCCATGTTGTAGGATGTATAAGTACTTCATTCCTTTTTATGGCTGAAAAATATTCCATTATATGGATATACCACATTTTGTTTGCACATTTATCTATTGATAGACCTTTGGATTGTTCCCACTTTTTAATTTTGAACAATGTTGCTATAAACTTTCACGTACAAGTCTGTGTGGTCATCAGCTTTCATTTCTCTTAGGAATGGAATTGCTGAGTCATATGGTAACTCCATGTTTAATTTTTGAGAAGCTGCCAAACTGTTTTACAAAGTGGCTGCACAAATTTGTATTTCCATCAGCAATGTATGAGAGTTCCAGTTTCTCTAAATCCTTTCCAACACTTGTTATTGTCCATCTTACCATTTATAGCCATTCTGGTGCATGTGAAGTGGTATCTCATGAATGTTTTGATTTACATTTCACTAATGACTAGTGATGTTGAACATCTTTTCATTGGCCCTTTCTATATCTTCTTTGGAGAAAGGTCCATTTAAATTCATTGTCAATTTTTAATTGGGTTATTTGTCTTTTTTTTTTTTTTAAAGATTTTATTTATTTATTCGACAGAGAGAAACACAGTGAGAGAGGGAACACAAGCAGGGGGAGTGGGAGAGGGAGAAGCAGGCTCCCCGCAGAGCAGGGAGCCCGATGCAGGGCTTGATCCCAGGGCCCTGGGATCATGACCTGAGCCGAAGGCAGATGCCCAATGACTGAGCCACCCAGGCGCCCTGGGTTATTTGTCTTTTTATTGTTGAGTTGTAAAAACACTTTATGTATTCTGTATACTAGTTACTTATTAGATATAGGATTTGTAAATATTTTCTCCCATTCTGTGGATTGTCTTTTCACTTTGTTAGTGGTGTCCTCTGACACACAAAAGTTTTCCATTTTAGTGAAATTTGATTTATCTAATTGTTTTTCGTTGTTGCTTGTGTTTTTGTGCCAGATTTAAGAAACTTTTGCCTAAGTGAAGGTAATGAAGATTCGTGCCTAGGTTTCCTTCTAAGAATTTTATACTTATATCTCTTACATGTTAGTTTTTGACCCATTTTAAGTTACTTTTTATATGTGATGTGAGGTATTCTAAGAATTTTATGTGTGATGTGAGATATTCTCAGAATTTTGAATGTTCTACATTGCTATAAGTATTTTGAATGGTCTATATCTTAAATACTCTGACTTATTTCATAAAGTTATGAAGATGATATTACTTTACTTTCAGTTAATACACAGAGCTATCTGTGTAATAGTCAATTTTATTCTCCTCTCTCTTAAAAATATAGAGAATAAACAGCTCTGTATTTTTTAAGCTTTCTCTTTTTGGCATTTTTCTTTTTTGGATATATACTAAATAGGAGATCTGGCCATAATATGTTTCTTAGTCTCTGCTATAGGAAATCCTCAATTAAATTTTAAATAGCTCTCTTAGTACTCTATTGAAAGACAGATTTGATAATATTTTTAGAACCTAGCTCTAGAAGATCATTACCAAATATATTTTTTTCTAGATATAAAGGTTATTTATATACCTATAAGAGTCACATAATTGAAATGGAAACCCCAGACCTCCTTTAGTCAGGGTAGATGCTAAGGATAAAAGGGTCATTAGTGTCTACTGGAGATTTTTTTTTTTTTTTTAAAGATTTTATTTATTTATTTGAGACAGAATGAGAGAGAGAGAGAGAGCACATGAGAGGGGGCAGGGTCAGAGGGAGAAGCAGGCTCCCTGCCGAGCAGGGAGCCCGATGCGGGACTCGATCCAGGGACTCCAGGATCATGACCTGAGCCGAAGGCAGTCGCTTAACCAACTGAGCCACCCAGGCGCCCCTACTGGAGATTTTTTTAAGAATGAATTATTTTAAATTTGCTCTTTTGCCATAGTTACATCAATATGGCTTTGTGGAAATATCCTTCATTAGCAATAAGACTTTCTTTAAATTTTTTTAATGAAGCTCACTTTAAATGACTTTGGTGTATTCCAAAAATGGACATATCATTCTATACTTAATTATTTTCTTTTTGATTTAAAATTTTATGCTTTAAGTGTGTTCTAAATTGATTTATCTTATCTTGCATGAGTATGTCTAATATTTGGGTTAGCTCTAGCTCAGCTTATTGGCTCAATCTATAATTGGCTAAATGAATAGTGTATTTTCTCTCTCTTGTGGTCAATTTGTAATGCTCTGTATAATAAGTAACTATTATATACCCAAAGGATATTTGGTTGTATTAAAAGAGCCATTTATAAAAAGTTGTTATTTCTCTAAATGTGAGTTTCTATATGGTTTCATTTAATCATTTGTATTCTCACATTCCAAAGTTAATGAACCAAATGGAAAAATTTTTTTAAAAGTGGGTCTTTTAGCCTAAAAGAACAAAAAATTATTTGAGTACTTAGCAAAGAGACATAGAGATATTATTTATCTGGATGAGGCAGCAACTGGTGAATGTAAAATAGTGATTTTTTGAAAGTTTTACCAACATGCCATTCATTTTTCTCTCATACTTTCTGTCAGGCTCTCCTGTGACATTGACCCTCACACTGGTCTCTAGTCCACAATGCAAATCATAGGTGCTTGGACAGATTGCCCTGTAAAACTACCACAGTAGAAAGAAAGTAATGTAAATGCCTAATAGATGGAAAGGAAAGAGTAAAGAAATACTTAAGCTCTCAACTTAAAATGTGCAGGACATTTGCTTATTTGCTTTGTCAATATTAGAGAATTTCATGTTACAGGATATTAGCTGAGGTTGAGAGGCCTTAAAAGGCCCAAGTAAGATGTTAAAATCAGTTAACATTTAAGAATCACTAAGAGCCTTTTTTCCTTATTTTTCAAGGCATATGCTAATCATCAGCTGGAATCAAGGATTTCCTCTCATGGAGTACTATTCCATAGTTAAGTAAAAGATAGGATTTCCTTTGAAGTATATGATCACTGCTTATTATAGAAGAACTGACAAGGCATTCATTATTTTTTTTTACCATATAGAAACTTGATTTAATTGTTCATAAAGATGACATTTTTTAAGCTATTGTATTGAATATAATATTTCCCTAGGATTGTATTTTCCTTCACTCTTGGTATAGCATCCATTATTTTATTTAACCAGTCAACTCTTTAATTCAAATTCTCTCATTCAGTCAATAAATTTGCTCAGTGAGCATTTATTGAGTAGTAAACCCAGCAGCAGGACTGGGGTCCATGTTACTCTATGAGAGAGACCCTTGGGTTATTCCAGGGCTTAACAAGGAATTTGATAAGGGCATAATGGGCCACTGTATTCAAAACATAGATTTTCATGAACTCCTATACTCTATCTTTGTATCTCCAGTTATACTGTAGGCATTCAATTACATTTTTTTATTACATTTTTTTATTATGTTATGTTAATCACCATACATCATTAGTTTTTGATGTAGTGTTCCATGATTCATTGTTTGCGTATAACACCAAGTGCTCCATTCAGTACGTGCCCTCTTTAATACCCATCACCAGGCTAAACTATCACCCCACCCCCCTCCCCTCTAGAACCCCCAGTTTGTTTCTCAGAGTCCATAGTCTCTCATGGTTCGTCTCCCCCTCTGATTCCCCCCCTTTCATTTTTCCCTTCCTACTATCTTCTTTTTTTTAACATATAATGTATTATTTGTTTTAGAGGTACAGGTCTGTGATTCAACAGTCTTACACAACTCACAACGCTTACATACCCTTCCCAATGTTTATCACCCAGCTACCCCATCCCTCCCACCCCCCACCACTCCAGCAACCCTCAGTTTGTTTCCTAAGATTAAGAATTCCTCATATCAGTGAGATCATATGATACATGTCTTTCTCTGATTGACTTATTTTGCTCAGCATAACACCCGCAGTTCCATCCACGTCGTTGCAAATGGCAAGATCTCATTCCTTTTGATGGCTGCACATATCTTCTTTATCCATTCATCTGTCAATGGACATCTTGGGTCTTTCCATAGTTTGGCTATTGTGAACATTGCTGCCATAAACATCAGGGTGCACGTACCCCTTCGGATCCCTACATTTGTATCTTTGGCGTAAATACCCAGTAGTACAATTGCTGGGTCATAGGGCAGCTCTATTTTCAACTTTTTGAGGAACCTCCATACTGTTTTCCAGAGTGGCTGTACCAGTTTGCATTCCTGCCAACAGTGTAGGAGGGTTCCCCTTTCTCCACATCCCCGCTAACATCTGTCATTTCCTGACTTGTTAATTTTAGCCATTCTGACTGGTGTGAGGTGGTATCTCATTGAGGTTTT
>NW_022590637.1:5525-11494 GCF_004348235.1 Phoca vitulina | reverse complement strand
ATTTTAGCCATTCTGACTGGTGTGAGGTGGTATCTCATTGAGGTTTTGATTTGGATTTCCCTGATGCTGAGTGATGTTAAGCACTCTTTCATGTGTCTGTTGGCCATTTGGATGTCTTCTTTGGAAAAATGTCTGTTCATGTCTTCTGCCCATTTCTTGATTGGATTCTTTGTTCTTTGGGTGTTGAGTTTGATAAGTTCTTTATAGATTTTGGATACTAGCCCTTTATCTGATATGTCATTTGCAAATATCTTCTCCCATTCTGTCGGTTGTCTTTCGGTTTTGTTGACTGTTTCTTTTGCTGTGCAAAAGCTTTTTATCTTGATGAAGTCTCAATAGTTCATTTTTGCCCTTGCTTCCCTTGCTTTTGGCGATGTTTCTAGGAAGAAGTTGCTGTGGCTGAGGTCCAAGAGGTTGCTGCCTGTGTTCTCCTTTAGGATTTTGATGGACTCCTGTCTCACATTTAGGTCTTTCAACCATTTGGAGTCTACTTTTGTGTGTGGTGTAAGGAAATGGTCAAGTTTCATTCTTCTGCATGTGGCTGTCCAATTTTCCGAACACCATTTGTTGAAGAGACTGTCTTTTTTCCATTGGACATTCTTTCCTGCTTTGTCAAAGATTAGTTGACCATAGAGTTGAGGGTCCATTCCTGGGCTCTCTATTCTGTTCCATTGCTCTATGTGTCTGTTTTTATGCCAGTACCGTACTGTCTTGATGATGATAGCTTTGTAATAGAGCTTGAAGTCCGGAATTGTGATGCCACCAGCTTTGCTTTTCTTTTTCAACATTCCTCTGGCTATTTGGGGTCTTTTCTGGTTCCATACAAATTTTAGGATTATTTGTTCCATTTCTTTGAAAAAAGTGGATGGTATTTTGATGGGGATTGCATTGAATGTGTAGATTGCTCTAGGTAGCATTGACATCTTCACAATATTTGTTCTTCCAATCCATGAGCATGGAACATTTTTCCATTTCTTTGTGTCTTCCTCAAATTCTTTCATGAGTATTTTATAGTTTTCTGAGTACAGATTCTTTGCCTCTTTGGTTAGATTTATTCCTAGATATCTTATGATTTTGGGTGCAATTGTAAATGGGATTGACTCCTTAATTTCTCTCTCTTCTGTCTTGTTGTTGGTGTATAGGAATGCCACTGATTTCTGTGCATTGATTTTATATCCTGCCACTTTACTGAATTCTTGGATGAGTTCTAGCAGCTTTGGGGTAGAGTCTTTTGGGTTTTCCACATAAAGTATCCTATCATCTGCAAAGAGTGAGAGTTTGACTTCTTCTTTGCTGATTCGGATGCCTTTGATTTCTTTTTGTTGTCTGATTGCTGTGGCTAGGACTTCTAATACTATGTGGAATAGCAGTGGTGATAGTGGACATCCCTGCCGCGTTCCTGACCTTAGGGGGAAAGCTCTCAGTTTTTCCCCATTGAGAATGATATTTGCTGTGGGTTTTTCATAGATGGCTTTTATGATATTGAGGTATGTACCCTCTATGCCTATACTCTGAAGAGTTTTGATCAAGAAAGGATGCTGTACTTTGTCAAATGCTTTTTCTGCATCTATTGAGAGGATCATATGGTTCTTGTTCTTTCTTTTATTAATGTATTGTATCACGTCGATTGATTTGCGGATGTTGAACCAACCTTGCAGCCCGAGGATAAATCCCACTTGGTTGTGGTGAATAATCCTTTTAATGTACTGTTGGATCCTATTGGCTAGTATTTTGGTGAGGATTTTTGCATCCATGTTCATCAGGGATATTGGTCTGGAATTCTCCTTTTTGATGGGATCTTTGTCTGGTTTGGGGATCAAGGTAATGGTGGCCTCATAAAACGAGTTTGGAAGTTTTCCTTCCATTTCTATTTTTTTGAACAGTTTCAGAAGAGTAGGTATTAATTCTTCTTTAAATGTTTGGTAGAATTCATCTGGGAAGCCATTTGGAGGCCCTGGGCTCTTGTTTGTTGGGAGATTTTTTATTACTGCTTGAATTTCCTTAGTGGTTTAGGTCTGTTCAGGTTTTCTATTTCTTCCTGGTTCAGTTTGGTAGTTTATACATCTCTAGGAATGCATCCATTTCTTCTAGGTTATCTAATTTGCTGGCATCGAGTTCTTCATAATATGTTCTTATAATTGTTTGTATTTCTTTGATGTTGGTTGTAATCTCTCCTCTTTCATTCATGATTTTACTTACTTGGGTCATTTATCTTTTCTTTTGGATAAGTCTGGCCAGGGGTTTATCAATCTTATTAATTCTTTCAAAGAACCAGCTCCTAGTTTCATTGATCTGTTCTATTGTTCTTTTGGTTTCTATTTCATTGATTTCTGCTCTGATCTTTATTATTTCTCTTTTCCTGCTCGGTTTAGGCTTTATTTGCTGTTCTTTCTCCAGCTCCTTTAGGTGTAGGGTTAGGTTGTGTACTTGAGACCTTTCTTGTTTCTTGAGAAAGGCTTGTATTGCTATATACTTTCCTCTTAGGGCCACCTTTGCTGCATCCCAAAGATTTTGAACAGTTGTGTTTTCATTTTCATTGGTTTCCATGAATTTTTTAAATTTTTCTTTAATTTCCTGGTTGACCCATTCATTCTCTAGTAGGATGCTCTTTAGCCTCCATGTATTTGAGTTCTTTCTGACTTTCCTCTTGTGATTGAGTTCTAGTTTCAAAGCATTGTGGTCTGAAAATATGCAGGGAATGATCCCAGTCTTTTGGTACCAGTTGAGACCTGATTTATGACCTAGGATGTGATCGATTCTGGAGAATGTTCCATGGGCACTAGAGAAGAATGTGTATTCCGTTGCTTTGGGATGGAATGTTCTGAATATGTCTGTGAAGTCCATTTGGTCCAGTGTGTCACTTAAGGTCTTTATTTCCTTGTTGATCTTTTGCTTAGATGATCTGTCCATTTCAGTGAGGGGGGTGTTAAAGTCCCCCACTATTATTGTATTTTTGTCAATGTGTTTCTTTGCTCTTGTTATTAATTGCCTTATATAATTGACTGCTCCCATGTTAGGGGCATAGATTTTTACAATTGTTAGATCTTCTTGTTGGATAGAGCCTTTAAGTAGGATATAGTGTCCGTCCTCATCTCTTATTATAGTCTTTGGTTTAAAATCTAATTTGTCTGATATAAGGATTGCCACCCCAGCTTTCTTTTGGTGTCCGTTAGCATGGTAAATGGTTTTCCACCCCCTCCCTTTCAACCTGGGGGTGTCTTTGGGTCTCAAATGAGTGTCTTGCAGACAGCATATTGATGGGTCTTGTTTTTTAATCCAATCTGATAGCCTATGTCTTTTGATTGGGGCATTTAGCCCATTTACATTCAGGGTAACTATTGAAAGATAGGAATTTAGTGCCATTGTATTGCCTGTAAGGTGACTGTTACTGATACTGTCTGTGTTCCTTTCTGGTCTATGTTGCTTTTAGGCTCTCTCTTTGCTTAGAGGACCCCTTTCAAGATTTCTTGTAGGGCTGGTTTCGTGTTTGCAAATTCCTTTAGTTTTTGTTTGTTCTGGAAGCTTTTTATTTCTCCTTGTATTTTCAATGATAGCTTAGCTGGATATAGTATTCTTGGCTGCATATTTTTCTCATTTAGTGCTCTGAATATTATCATGCCAGTCCTTTCTGGCCTGCCAGGTCTCTGTGGATAGGTCTGTTGCCAATCTAATGTTTCTACCATTAATGGTTACAGGTCTCTTCTCCCGAGCTGCTTTCAGGATTTTCTCTTTGTCTCTGAGAGTCGTAAGTTTTACTATTAGATGTCGGGGTGTTGACCTATTTTTATTGATTTTGAGAGGGGTTCTCTGTGCTTCCTGGATTTTGATGCCTGTTTCCTCCCCCAAGTTAGGGAAGTTCTCTGCTATAATTTGCTCCAATATACCTTCTGCCGCTCTCTCTCTTTCTTCTTCTTCTGGGCTCCCAATTATTCTAATGTTGTTTTGTCTTATGGTATTGCTTATATCTCGAATTCTGCCCTTCAGATCCAGTAGTTGTTTATCTCTCTTTTTCTCAGCTTCTTTATTTTCCATCATTTGTTCTTCTATATCACTGATTCTCTCTTCTGCCTCATTTATCCTAGCAGTTAGCACCCCCATTTTTGATTGCACCTCATTAATAGCCTTTTTGATTTCGACTTGGTTAGATTTTAGTTCTTTTATTTCTCCAGAAAGGGTTTCTCTAATAACTTCCATGCTTTTTTCAAGCCCAGCTAGTATCTTTAAAGTGATGATTCTGAACTCTAGATCCGACATCGTACTAATGTCTGTATTGAGTAGATCCCTGGCAGTCGGTACTACCTGTTGTTCCTTTTTTTTGAGGTGATTTTTTCCGTCTTGTCATTTTGTCCAGAGGAGAATAGATTAATGAGAGAACAAAATGCTAACAACGTCCCCAGAAAATATACTCTAAACAAATCAGAAAAGACCTGTAGCCAGGGGAAAAGAAAGGGAAAGAAAGAAAAAAGAAAAAGAAAAAAAAAAGAAAAAGAAAAAGATAAAAACAAAAACAGAACAAAACAAAACAAAACAGAATATGATCAAATATTCAAATATGATCAGGCTGGTGCATAGATCAGTGCCACACACTAGATTTTGGGTGTATTTTGGTCTATTACAAGAAAGTGCCTCCCAAAATTTTAAAGAAAGAAAAACTTACATATGTACAAAAATAAGGGTTGATATGATGAAGGGATGGAATATGACTGTAAAGATGAAAATTATAAAAAATTATATAAAAGGAATTGATAAGAAGTTTGAAAAAAGAAAGAAGAGGATTTAAAAGAAAAAAGAAAAAGGGAGAGAATGTGATCAGGCAAGAGAGTAGAACAATACCATACACTAGAGATTTAGGGTATATTTTGATCTGTTAGAAGAAACTATCTCAAAATTTTCAAGAGAGAACAACTTCTATATATATGCCAAAAATAACGGTAACTACTATGAAGGGATAGAATATGACTCTAAAAATGAAAAATAAAAATGTTTTTTAAAAACGGATTGATAAGATGTTGGTTGAAAAAGGGCAAAAGAAAAATTCAAAAAAAAAAAAGTTAAAAAAAAATCAACTTTGAAAGACTAAAGAATCATGGTAAAAAAGCCATGGATTCTATGTGCATTATTCCCCTAGCTCTGGAGTTCTGCAGTTCTCATTGATCGGTAAACTTGGTCTTGGCTTGTTCTCGCTGATCTTCTGGGGGAGGGGCCTGTTGCCATGGTTCCCAAATGTCTTTGCCAGAGGCAGAATTGCCCCGCCCTTGCCGGTCTGGGCTAAGTAATCTGCTGGGGTTTGCTCTTGGGAGCTTTTGTTCCCTGCAAGCTTTCAGTTCGGCTTTGGAGGAGGAGAGTGAAAATGGTGGCCTCCCAATCTCCGCCAGGAGGAGCCGAGAACTCGGGGCCCCACTCCTCAGTGCGCCCCCAGAGAAAAGCAGTCAGTCACTCCTGTCTCCCTGGTCTCCGGCCGCACTTCATGCTCACCCGGCCTGTGACCGAGCGTTTCTATCTCTGGCACCCGACTCGGTGTGGAGTCTCCAAACCCAGCAGATCCCTGCGGTGCGCTCCTGCGTCGCTCCTCCCGGGGGAGGAAGGGGAGTCTCCCTGGATCTGCCGCTTGTTGGGTCCCTGCTGGAGGAGCAGTGGCCCGACTGTGCCGCGGGTCACGGTTTATGGAAACCCCAAGCTGAGAGCCTGCGCCTCGGCTCCGTCTCTGCAGCCGGCTTCCCTGCTCCGATACCTGGGAGCTCTGCTGCACTCAGGCACCCCCGTCTTTCTTTGACCCTGAGGGTCTTGAGACCACACTGTCCCACAAGGGTTCCACCCCCCCGCTTAGCCACTGGAGTGACATCCCTCAGCAGAGCCAACTTCTAAAATTTCCGATTTTGTGCTCCTGCTGCTCTATCACTTGCCAGAAGCGGCCGACGGAGGCCCCTCCCCCACTGTCTATCCTCCCGAATATCACCTCGGATTCACTT
>NW_022590637.1:0-5425 GCF_004348235.1 Phoca vitulina | reverse complement strand
GCCCCCTCCCCCACTGTCTATCCTCCCGAATATCACCTCAGATTCACTTCTCCGCAGGTCCTACCTTCCAGAAAGTGGTCGCTTTTCTGTTCAGAGAGTTGTTGCTATTCTTTTCTTTATCTCCTGTTGAGTTTGTAGGTGTTCAGAATGGTTTGATCCCTATCCAGCTGAATTCCTGAGACCAGACGAAATCCAGGTCTCCTACTCCTCCGCCATCTTGCTCCGCCCCCCCTCAACCAACTTATTTCTTTTCCAGTTTTGCTCATTTAAGGAAGTGTCATCAATCTCTCTAAGCCTTTTTTTAAAATTAAAATATAATAACATACCATAAAATTTATCTTTTAAGGTGTGGAATTCAGTGGTTTTTAATATATTCACAAAGCTATTCAGCCATCACCCCTATCTAATTATAGAGCATTTATCACCCCAAAAGTAAACCCATACCCATTAGTAGTCATTCCCTATTTTTCCTCCTTTCCCAGCCCCTAGAAACTACCAATCTACTTTCCATCTTTTTTTTTTTAATTAACATATAATGTATTATTTGTTTCAGGGGTACAGGTCTGTGCTTCATGAGTCTTACACAGTTCACAGCGCTCACCATAGCACATAACCTCCCCAGTGTCCATCACCCAGACACCCCATCCCTCCCATCCCCTCCACCCAAGCAACCCTCAGTTTGTTTCCTGAGATTAAGAGTCTCTTATGGTTTGTCTCCCTCTCTGGTTTCATTTTGTTTCATTTTTCCCTCCATTCCCCTATGATCCTCTGTCTTGTTTCTCAAATTCCTCATATCAGTGAGGTCATATGATCATTGTCTTTCTCTGATTGACTTATTTCGCTTAGCATACATTCTAGTTCCATCCACATCATTGCAAATGGCAAGATTTCATTTTTTGATGGCTGCATAATATTCCATTGTGTGTGTGTGTGTGTGTGTGTGTGTGTGTGTATCACATCTTCTTTATCCATTCATCTGTTGATGGACATTTAGGCTCTTTCCATAGTTTGGCTATTGTGGAGATTGCTGCTATATCTACTTTCCATCTTTATGGATTTGCCTATACTGGGCTTTTCAGATAAATGGAATCATATAGTATCTGATCTTTTATGCCTGGATTCTTTCATTTATCACAATGTTTTCAGGGTTCGTCCATGTTGTAGGATGTATAAGTACTTCATTCCTTTTTATGGCTGAAAAATATTCCATTATATGGATATACCACATTTTGTTTGCACATTTATCTATTGATAGACCTTTGGATTGTTCCCACTTTTTAATTTTGAACAATGTTGCTATAAACTTTCACGTACAAGTCTGTGTGGTCATCAGCTTTCATTTCTCTTAGGAATGGAATTGCTGAGTCATATGGTAACTCCATGTTTAATTTTTGAGAAGCTGCCAAACTGTTTTACAAAGTGGCTGCACAAATTTGTATTTCCATCAGCAATGTATGAGAGTTCCAGTTTCTCTAAATCCTTTCCAACACTTGTTATTGTCCATCTTACCATTTATAGCCATTCTGGTGCATGTGAAGTGGTATCTCATGAATGTTTTGATTTACATTTCACTAATGACTAGTGATGTTGAACATCTTTTCATTGGCCCTTTCTATATCTTCTTTGGAGAAAGGTCCATTTAAATTCATTGTCAATTTTTAATTGGGTTATTTGTCTTTTTTTTTTTTTTAAAGATTTTATTTATTTATTCGACAGAGAGAAACACAGTGAGAGAGGGAACACAAGCAGGGGGAGTGGGAGAGGGAGAAGCAGGCTCCCCGCAGAGCAGGGAGCCCGATGCAGGGCTTGATCCCAGGGCCCTGGGATCATGACCTGAGCCGAAGGCAGATGCCCAATGACTGAGCCACCCAGGCGCCCTGGGTTATTTGTCTTTTTATTGTTGAGTTGTAAAAACACTTTATGTATTCTGTATACTAGTTACTTATTAGATATAGGATTTGTAAATATTTTCTCCCATTCTGTGGATTGTCTTTTCACTTTGTTAGTGGTGTCCTCTGACACACAAAAGTTTTCCATTTTAGTGAAATTTGATTTATCTAATTGTTTTTCGTTGTTGCTTGTGTTTTTGTGCCAGATTTAAGAAACTTTTGCCTAAGTGAAGGTAATGAAGATTCGTGCCTAGGTTTCCTTCTAAGAATTTTATACTTATATCTCTTACATGTTAGTTTTTGACCCATTTTAAGTTACTTTTTATATGTGATGTGAGGTATTCTAAGAATTTTATGTGTGATGTGAGATATTCTCAGAATTTTGAATGTTCTACATTGCTATAAGTATTTTGAATGGTCTATATCTTAAATACTCTGACTTATTTCATAAAGTTATGAAGATGATATTACTTTACTTTCAGTTAATACACAGAGCTATCTGTGTAATAGTCAATTTTATTCTCCTCTCTCTTAAAAATATAGAGAATAAACAGCTCTGTATTTTTTAAGCTTTCTCTTTTTGGCATTTTTCTTTTTTGGATATATACTAAATAGGAGATCTGGCCATAATATGTTTCTTAGTCTCTGCTATAGGAAATCCTCAATTAAATTTTAAATAGCTCTCTTAGTACTCTATTGAAAGACAGATTTGATAATATTTTTAGAACCTAGCTCTAGAAGATCATTACCAAATATATTTTTTTCTAGATATAAAGGTTATTTATATACCTATAAGAGTCACATAATTGAAATGGAAACCCCAGACCTCCTTTAGTCAGGGTAGATGCTAAGGATAAAAGGGTCATTAGTGTCTACTGGAGATTTTTTTTTTTTTTTTAAAGATTTTATTTATTTATTTGAGACAGAATGAGAGAGAGAGAGAGAGCACATGAGAGGGGGCAGGGTCAGAGGGAGAAGCAGGCTCCCTGCCGAGCAGGGAGCCCGATGCGGGACTCGATCCAGGGACTCCAGGATCATGACCTGAGCCGAAGGCAGTCGCTTAACCAACTGAGCCACCCAGGCGCCCCTACTGGAGATTTTTTTAAGAATGAATTATTTTAAATTTGCTCTTTTGCCATAGTTACATCAATATGGCTTTGTGGAAATATCCTTCATTAGCAATAAGACTTTCTTTAAATTTTTTTAATGAAGCTCACTTTAAATGACTTTGGTGTATTCCAAAAATGGACATATCATTCTATACTTAATTATTTTCTTTTTGATTTAAAATTTTATGCTTTAAGTGTGTTCTAAATTGATTTATCTTATCTTGCATGAGTATGTCTAATATTTGGGTTAGCTCTAGCTCAGCTTATTGGCTCAATCTATAATTGGCTAAATGAATAGTGTATTTTCTCTCTCTTGTGGTCAATTTGTAATGCTCTGTATAATAAGTAACTATTATATACCCAAAGGATATTTGGTTGTATTAAAAGAGCCATTTATAAAAAGTTGTTATTTCTCTAAATGTGAGTTTCTATATGGTTTCATTTAATCATTTGTATTCTCACATTCCAAAGTTAATGAACCAAATGGAAAAATTTTTTTAAAAGTGGGTCTTTTAGCCTAAAAGAACAAAAAATTATTTGAGTACTTAGCAAAGAGACATAGAGATATTATTTATCTGGATGAGGCAGCAACTGGTGAATGTAAAATAGTGATTTTTTGAAAGTTTTACCAACATGCCATTCATTTTTCTCTCATACTTTCTGTCAGGCTCTCCTGTGACATTGACCCTCACACTGGTCTCTAGTCCACAATGCAAATCATAGGTGCTTGGACAGATTGCCCTGTAAAACTACCACAGTAGAAAGAAAGTAATGTAAATGCCTAATAGATGGAAAGGAAAGAGTAAAGAAATACTTAAGCTCTCAACTTAAAATGTGCAGGACATTTGCTTATTTGCTTTGTCAATATTAGAGAATTTCATGTTACAGGATATTAGCTGAGGTTGAGAGGCCTTAAAAGGCCCAAGTAAGATGTTAAAATCAGTTAACATTTAAGAATCACTAAGAGCCTTTTTTCCTTATTTTTCAAGGCATATGCTAATCATCAGCTGGAATCAAGGATTTCCTCTCATGGAGTACTATTCCATAGTTAAGTAAAAGATAGGATTTCCTTTGAAGTATATGATCACTGCTTATTATAGAAGAACTGACAAGGCATTCATTATTTTTTTTTACCATATAGAAACTTGATTTAATTGTTCATAAAGATGACATTTTTTAAGCTATTGTATTGAATATAATATTTCCCTAGGATTGTATTTTCCTTCACTCTTGGTATAGCATCCATTATTTTATTTAACCAGTCAACTCTTTAATTCAAATTCTCTCATTCAGTCAATAAATTTGCTCAGTGAGCATTTATTGAGTAGTAAACCCAGCAGCAGGACTGGGGTCCATGTTACTCTATGAGAGAGACCCTTGGGTTATTCCAGGGCTTAACAAGGAATTTGATAAGGGCATAATGGGCCACTGTATTCAAAACATAGATTTTCATGAACTCCTATACTCTATCTTTGTATCTCCAGTTATACTGTAGGCATTCAATTACATTTTTTTATTACATTTTTTTATTATGTTATGTTAATCACCATACATCATTAGTTTTTGATGTAGTGTTCCATGATTCATTGTTTGCGTATAACACCAAGTGCTCCATTCAGTACGTGCCCTCTTTAATACCCATCACCAGGCTAAACTATCACCCCACCCCCCTCCCCTCTAGAACCCCCAGTTTGTTTCTCAGAGTCCATAGTCTCTCATGGTTCGTCTCCCCCTCTGATTCCCCCCCTTTCATTTTTCCCTTCCTACTATCTTCTTTTTTTTAACATATAATGTATTATTTGTTTTAGAGGTACAGGTCTGTGATTCAACAGTCTTACACAACTCACAACGCTTACATACCCTTCCCAATGTTTATCACCCAGCTACCCCATCCCTCCCACCCCCCACCACTCCAGCAACCCTCAGTTTGTTTCCTAAGATTAAGAATTCCTCATATCAGTGAGATCATATGATACATGTCTTTCTCTGATTGACTTATTTTGCTCAGCATAACACCCGCAGTTCCATCCACGTCGTTGCAAATGGCAAGATCTCATTCCTTTTGATGGCTGCACATATCTTCTTTATCCATTCATCTGTCAATGGACATCTTGGGTCTTTCCATAGTTTGGCTATTGTGAACATTGCTGCCATAAACATCAGGGTGCACGTACCCCTTCGGATCCCTACATTTGTATCTTTGGCGTAAATACCCAGTAGTACAATTGCTGGGTCATAGGGCAGCTCTATTTTCAACTTTTTGAGGAACCTCCATACTGTTTTCCAGAGTGGCTGTACCAGTTTGCATTCCTGCCAACAGTGTAGGAGGGTTCCCCTTTCTCCACATCCCCGCTAACATCTGTCATTTCCTGACTTGTTAATTTTAGCCATTCTGACTGGTGTGAGGTGGTATCTCATTGAGGTTTT